>NC_056737.1:270276688-270576688 GCF_019279795.1 Protopterus annectens
GTGTCATTCCTTTCCCTCCTGTTCAGGATGGTGTCTCTAACATTGTTGTGACATGATCCACTGCACCTATATCGTGCTTTTCCAATTACTAGCAAGAAAAGGCCAAGCTTTAGTTACATTTTTCTTCACCATGATGGTTACCCTCTAAACTCCAAGTAGACCGATGCCTCTTTTCCTTGTATGCCCCGCTGAATGGAATGAAGTGCTCAACAGTGTGGCCCAACACCTGGTAGGGCAGACATATCACCACTTTGTTTTGAAGTTTATTCCCCTTAAGTACATATCACACCATAACATTCTGTTGGTTACTGGTATAGCACTCGGGACAAAACCTCTGCCTGCTCTTTTACTATCTCTTATACTACCATCAGCAGACATTTCACTCCTGTGGATGTGATGGCCTGGATGCATGACTTCATATATGTCAGCAATAAATCTACTTTTCAGCCTACCTTGTTAGACTTTCCAAACATCAAATCCATCATGAAACACTTCACTATCATCCTTTACCACTATAGTCAAGAATGCATCACCAGAAAATACCGATTCTATGTTCCCTCAAATAAGTCTGAAACAAGCATGCCAAAGAGTACTGAAAACCACAACCAACTCCTGAAGGGACTCCGCTCTCCCCTTTATGTCTGACATTGTCATGTTCACCACAGCAGTCTGTCTTATCATTCAACAATACAGCAATTCAACTCCTGAAAACTCTCCATTTTATTATTAGCAGCCACCAGTGTAAGACTGACTCACTTTTTTTTCTTTTTTCTACTAAAATCTGTACAATTTTACTCAGAAAAAAAATACAAGATGTGACAAATTATAAGCAATACCTAACTGACGATACAAAAAAGAAAATATTGCGAAAGGAAAGAGAGAATAAAGAAAAAAAAGGTGTTAAAACAGGAAATCCAAATACATTCCAAGGGATGGGGAAAATTCATAATCCCAAAGGAAAAAAAAAAAACAGAACCTATACATAAAGAACACTATTCATTTGTTCTACTGTATGAAACGGTACAGATTTCCAGTTATCCAAGGTAAAACTTTTAGTTACCATTGCATCCAAGGCAATTTTTAAACATATTGTTAGGCTAATCAATTACAATATCAAGCAACATAACTTCAGGTATTTGCGGTGCATTTTGATTTAAACTATTGACTCGTACATTTATCTTCTTCCAACATTCTCATATTGGTGGACAAGGCCACCAACAATGAAACAAGTCATCACTCTGCTCATTGCATTGCCAGCAACTTCTAACATTTACATGATTCATTGTATATAATCTATGAGAGGTATAATGTATACCAAACAAAAACATATAGTAAATTTAAGTATTTTTAATCAAAATGCAAACAAGCCATTTTCACCAAGTTATTTTACCATTTATTCACAAAAAATATTTTCCAATTGCAGCTTCCCATTTTATTTTTTTCCTGGAAAAACTGACTTTTTACTGAAGCTAACAAAATTTTATACCTTGTTAATATTTGCCCCCTTTTTCATATTATATATATATATATATATATATATATATATATATATATATATATATATATATATATATATATATATATATATATATACACACACACACACACAATCATTATACCCTTCTATAACCTCAATCATCATATCAAAACCCTTTGATGAATTCACACAAAATAAAGTTAAAATGATAAATGGGAATTACATTTAAAATTAAACTTGGCATAAGTTTTCCATTTCCTTGCAGAAGCTAAATGATCAAACATTTTGTAGTTAATCACATAAACCATAATGCAAATTTCAAGAAATAAAGTTTTACATTTAATATTTACCCATAGTCTTTTGTAATCATCACAATATCAGCAGATAACATTGGGCAGCATACTACAATTAAATTATATCTCATTAATAATCTGATGAATTTTATTTATAATAGGATTAAATGCAAAAACAAAAAAGTGTTAAGAGGGCAACCCTGTCTTACCTCTGTATTTATCCTGAATTTCCTAGAACATGTACCATTAATTTTAATTTACGCATACATTCAGCAATACTAATTCTGAAGTACTGCATATATATTTGCACAGATGTGTATAAAAATTAAAGAATTTTCCAAATGTATGTATACACAATTCAACAAGTCAACTACTCTGGATGCATATAATTTTGGCAGATCAATTTCTCTTTAATTACCCTACTTCTATTAAAAAATAACAGCTTGCAAAAATTTGCTTCTTACATTAATCTACCAGAACAAAACATTCTGATGCAATTAATATGTCATTAACCTGTGACATTTTTTTAGTAACTATGTACAATAATATGATAATGTCAACATTTAATATTAGTCTATAAAAAGGATACAGACTTTCATCTAAACATTAGTTTAATATATTTTCTTCTTCATGCATTATTTGCAATTAACAAATTGGGGACGGACATGCACTCAACCAAATGAATCAAGTAGAGAGCTAATTTACACCTAAAGGTTTCATAAAACTCCACTAAAGAGCCATTAAGTCCTGGGCCCTTATTTTTAGGGTATTCATTTCAATAATATCCTGTAAATTAATTACAATCTCAATTTTTTTAGGGACTGACTAATCCATCTTTTGATCTCAGTTTCATATACATATTCTGTGTAAAATAGTTCACCATTATTTCAGAAGTGCTTTCTTGTTTTGAGTTTACTACTCCATCTTTTAAACATGTGATTTTATTTTTCTGAAGTTTACTTCTGCACTGAAAAGCAAATAGTTTTTCCCACTATTATTATATAGCTATACTTAAAAAAACGTTTCCCTTGTATACAGTTTAATGCAAGAGTAAAAATGTGAGGTAGAATTTATTTATGGAAAGCTACACATAAGAATGTACCATAGTTAGCTGCCAATAATTCATTTAATATAGGTCTTTACAAAATTTTCTTCTTTTGCTGTAAATTATATCTATAGAAAAAACTGATAGTCAACATCTACCCAGCCATTTATACCTTAAATGCATCCCATCTAAAAGTGTGTTCAAGAGTTATTATAGCTCCAATATTCCATAACATTCTTAATCATATCATAAATATCAGTACTGGAAAAACCACACTGCGTATTATCATCCTCTTACACCTGGGTATATGACTGAAAGAGTTAAATGTTAACACCACCAACAGCCATATGATCCAAAAAGGGGGAAGAGCACATAATCCTTAAACTAGCATTTCAATATTATATTATGTGACAAAGAAAACAATTTTTAAACACAGCTTGGCAGTATGAGAAGCGAGAATTCCAGCCATCACCAATCAAACACTGAAAAACTTCTGTGATACTATCAAAAAAACTGATATTAATGAAGAGGCCATACACTAAACATGTACTGCCTGCTCTATTTTTCACTGAAATGGCATTGGCCTACACTATAAGGCTGTAACTACACTGTACCACCTCTGTGACTTACATTCTTACTACAAATTGCTACCTCTGCAAACTTCAATGAATTAAATATGTTGGAAATTGCTTTAATCCATCTATATTTTCTGGAATATAGTCACACTGCTTTTAACAGAAATGCATTTCCTGCAATAAAACTATTTCATCATTACACATCTATATAAACTTCAGTACATTTCTTAGGTTAGAAAAGGTATACATATCATTTATATTTACAGACATTTTAAAATGAGTAATATTTTAACATAACAGTTGCACAGCTTTTCCTCAGGGAATGTACTTTCTACTGAAAAAAATAAAATAAATAAGAAACCAATACCACACTTGTAAAGAAATATAGAAAATTATGAAAAAAAAAGGATGGGAAAAGAGCGGCCATTAACACTCCATGGTAGTAGTCAATTTCTGAACAGAAGTCCAAGCAGATGTATCGGAAAAGAGAGCTCAACTCAACCCAAGAATTGAAAGTTCGCATCTAACTTCATTTTCAGTATCAAAAATCATAAGGATTTATTTTCAAAGCATTCTTAACCATGCTGGAAAAATATAAAAGATGATTACCTGTTTTTGCAAAAGTATTTGCCTTTTATAAGCAACATCTCTTCTTTGTTTCACCACTTATGAAGGGAAATTAGCATAAATTGAAACTGGATTATCACTGATCAGCCTTCTTTTTCCATTATTGCAGAAGCAAGAATTTTCTTCTTCTTTATCTCCATTTTTATGGACCACAGGTCTATGAAAACTTTTAATCCCTACTAACTTCCACTTTGCTGCTGTCTGATATCTATTTTACTCAATGGGAGCGAGCTCTTACACACAGCACTATTGCAATACTTTGTCATGACCACTTCTACTAACCCATTCCTCTGGTAATACCACTATTCATAAATTCTTTCTGTGCATTCTTATCTCAAAATCAATTACTTGTACACTGTTTCAGTTAGATTTTTTTCTTTTAATTCCACTTAATGTTCACTTGCATCAACTTTAATACAAGTCCACAATCTGTGCAGTTTGGGTTGACTGTTGACCTTCCTTTTTATTAATTTGACGCTGCCTTTAAGAAAAAATTCACTCTGCATTTATGAAATAATATCCCATGTCTACTTCAACATTCTCGAATTAAGAACAAAGAAAATGTAGCTTCTACTGTCTTACCTTACTAACTTCCAAATCCCCTTGCACCTCCATACCTATTCTTTGAGGAGCTCAATGCAAGTACATCACTTGTGTTTTGCTCTATTTCTATTCTTAAGTTTATTTCATTCTGGAATCTTTTCTTCTGTTTATTTATTGGTATATGGCTGCAGATAGATGAATCATCTGGTGTAACCATCTGTTGAGTTACTTGCTTTAGAAACGGCACTATCATAATGACTTTTGCTTTAGATAATGCACAACTGTTGCGTCCAGTCTCTCTATAAAATGCCTTATCCTACTCAACAAGTATCATTTTGCTCTTTAGTTTTAACTGACTGGACAATGCTCGCTTTAGTACCTCTTTTTAAATTGACGTACGACTCTATACACACTAACAGCGAGCAGGTATCTTTAGGAAATAGCAAAGTACCAGAAGTAATGGGGATAGCTTCAGCACTGAAAAGAGTGAGAACATTTCTTTCTATTTACTCCTTGACATACCTTCTTCCCAGACCTTCACTCGTCCTGGAAGTGCATGTTGCATCATATTTATCTTCCGCATCCTACAGATGGACTCAATCTTAATTCCAGATAGGTGATCCCTACTAGTATTCCCCTATCAAGCTCTCCTGTAATTCAGTCGCAACATTTCTTTCTGGCCATGAAACCATGTTGGCTGCTGTTCTGGAAACTACTGTGCTTTAAGAAAGCAACTACCCTTTTCCTCAGGAGTCTCGCTCTCCAAGATTTTCCCTATCACAGCTATTAGATTAAAAGAAGTGTACTCCTCTAAATTCTTCCAGCTTCCCCTTGTGCAAAGGTATCACATTGGCAACTACGCATGTTCTCAGGCACTTTTGTCACGTCTAGAGAAAACCTCCATTAAAAGGACCGTTCACATACTGATCAGATCTCCAAAGTAACCTTGGAGGCACCTTATCCAGTCCTTGTGTGCTATCCTCCCACAGGGAAGTTAGTTCTATCTCAATCACCTCCCTCTCTATTCTGGTGTCTGTCCACTGCTCTCCACATTTTGTATTACCCCTTTACCCCCAAAATGGCACCATTCCCTTGCTTTGCATTGTAAATAATGAACCAGAGAGTTTATTAAGTCTCTCTGCTTTTTCCAAGTCTCTCAATCTCCATCTCTGCTCAGCCTAGCAAATTTCTGTCACTCTCTTCTTTTTTCTGCAAAATAAATGAAAAGGTCACTTCGCTCCCAGCCTGCCAATACCACTTCAGCTTACACCATTGTTGTCTTTAAATCATTTGTCACCCTTCTACACCTTTTTGTACAGTACATCCTCAAACTCCTTATGCCTCCCCAGAAATATCATGTATTATGTCCTCATCTTATTCCCTGTGCACCACTCAAGGCTTATCTTTTCACTTCTTTCTTAAACCATTACTCATAAATCACAACTACTGCATCCTTCATCCATTTGCCATAATTAGTTCACAACCTCAATTTGTTCAGTCCTCTAACTACTTAGAAACTGCACTCGCCCCCCAGCTCATCAAAACTCAAGTAACAGTTGCTGTTAAGCAGCTTATGGTGGCCAAGTAGGGACAATGGCCTATCTGCAATATGGAACAATTTAACAATTTGCAAAGTTAAACACGGATGCTGTAATAAAGCAACACAACTTTAGTGCAGGAAAAAAAAAACTGAATGTTTGCAGTGAGACCGACAGTGTTGAAAAGTCTAAAGATGAAGAAAGAGTCCAATTGGGCATTGACAAACTCGGTGAAAGCATATAACAAGGTTCCAAAGAAAACTGATTCTTGCAGCCATATAATGGTCTGAAGTCCAGGAAACATTGATAGAATTCCTGTAAGCTATGTACAGAAATCTAATGACAAATGTATAAAGTCCTTGTTTTCACTCAGAGTGGTTCCAAGTGAGGGTGCATCAGGATTCAGCTCTGAGCTCCTTACTCTTCTAACTGGTAATGAACTACATTAGCAAAAAGGTTGGAGGGAACACATCAACAATGCTGCTGTATGCATATGACGTGACAAGCAGATTGTGAACAGGAATTTCAGTGAATGACAGAGGAATGGAATGTAAAAGTGAAGGCACATGGGATGAAACTGAGTACAGACAAGACCGTTGTTAATGCAGCAAATGGAGGAAATGAGAAGATATACATTGTGATAGAAAGGAAAAAAGTGGAACAGGTTAAAATCTTCACATACCTGGTATGGATTAGTTGAGAAGTGAAGTCTAAACAAGGATATCAAAGACAGAATCAGTGTGTCAAGAGTAGTGCATGACAGATGAACAAGTTGAAAAGTAAAGTGTACAAAACAGTACAGAAACCTGGCCAGTTAAGGCAAAGCAATTGTGGATGCAAAAGGTGATGGAGATGAAGTGCTAGAGATGTGTAGAAGGATGCACACTGTGGGACAGATGAAAAAAATATGACATAAAAGCAGCAGCCAAAGTAGCTTCAACTGCAAAAAAAGGTCAAAGAGAGTAAATTACTGAGAACTTCAAAGATGCCTGCACAATGATAAAATAGAAGTTATGTTCTTACCATAACGTTCCATGTTAGTTGTCTTCTTCTCGCCTTCTTCTTGCTGGATGGGTTCGGAGCCGACCTCGGCTCCGACTCGGCCACTCTAAAGCTCGAGAGTTGGTTCCACCGGCTCGAGGCTCCCCTTATATCCCACAATGCTAGGCGAGAGTTACCTCAGATCTCGTTTGTAAGCTAACCCCAGCTTATAATAGTAACAGAATAACTGTAACACAGAGTCCACCTCTAACAACAGGAAGAAAGAAGGGTGACCTACATCCTGACCAGAAAATATGCCCAAAGGCATATGTCTTAAGAAAGAGGTGGTAGAAAGAGAGGTCACGATCACAACTCCTCTAGGTCTGTCTAGGCCAGGGGGAAGGAGGGTGGGGCGCAAGAAGAAGGCGAGAAGAAGACAACTAACATGGAACGTTATGGTAAGAACATAACTTCTATATGTTAAGTTGTCTATCTCGCCTTCATTCTTGCTGGATGGGACCGCGTCCCTAGCACCTTGTCCCGGGTGGCCTAACGGAACAGACTCCTGAGAACAGTGGAACCAAAATTAGCTCTATGTCTAGAAGCTAAATCCAACTTATAATGGGAAATAAAAGTGTGAGGAGTAGCCCAAGTAGCCGCTGCACAAATGGTGTCAATAGGCAGTCTGTCTTGGAAGGCTAGAGAAGTAGCCAAAGCTCTGGTGGAATGGGCTTTAGGTTTATTAGGCAGTTTTGGTGTCTAATCTCATAAACAAGGGTAATCAGAGATGTTAGCCATCTGGATAAAGATACCTTTGAAACTGGAAGTCCCTTTCTGCTTTCCGCATAGGAGACAAACAGCTGATCAGATTTTCTGAATAGTTTCGTCCTGTCCAAGTAGTACCTTAATTGACGATGAACATCCAGGTAGTGTAATTTTGTTCAGACCTATTTGAATACTCCGGAAAAAGACAGGAAGGTCAATGCATTGGTTTAGATTTGATGTTGAAACCACCTTAGGCAAAAAGGACGGGTTAGTTCGTAAGGAAACTCTGTCCTTATGAAACACAAGGTAAGGAGAACGACAACTGAGTGCTTGAAGTTCTGAAATTCTTCTAGCTGATGTGATAGCCACCAGAAAGAGAGTTTTCCATGATAATAACTTTAAGGAACATGAAGCTGCAGGTTCGAAAGGGGAGAGAATCAAAGAAGCAAGAACTAAATTTAGGTCCCAAGGAGAAGGAGGATTTCTTACAGGAGGTCTGAGAAGAAAAACTCCTTTCAAAAAGGCTTTGCAGAGTTTGTGGGACATCAGGGCAGATTCAGAAATACCCACATGGAAATTGGAAATAGCTGCCAATTGAACCTTAAGAGTAGATGGAGATGAACCTGCATGGAAGAGTTCAGCTAGAAAATCAAGGACTAGTTGGATGGAAGCGGTGAAAGGATCTATGTCCTTTCCTTGTGCCCAATATGAGAAGCGTTTCCACTTACTCAAATAAATCTTTCGAGTGGAAGATTTATGGGAAGCTATCAATATATCTCTAACAGAGTGAGATAATTGAGGAAGCCTGGCTACGGTTGGAAGTGGAGGAACCAAGCAGTGAGGTTCAGAGAGGGGAGGGAGCGATGAAACTGACCCGACTGATGGATCAAAAGATCTGGAACTAGGTCCAGATTCCACGGTCGCTCAAAAGAAATCGATGTAGAAAGGGGAACCACACTTGTCGAGGCCAGTAAGGAGCAATGAGGATCAATGAGGCCTTCTGAGCGATAGCTTTCTGTATTACTTGAGAGATCAGTGGGAAAGGAGGAAATGCATACAGAAGTCCCGGGGCCAAACTTGGACTAGGCGTCCCTGCTGGGTTGGCCTGGTAAAGGGAATAGAGTGAAGTACTCTCTGCACTTGCTGTTTTGGGGAGTAGCAAAAGATCGCAGCAAGGCTGACCCCACTTGAGAAATATCTCTCTCACTACAGAGTCTTTCAGAGACCACTCGTGAGGCATGAGAATAGCTCTGCTCAACTTGTCCGCAATGTGATTGGACTTCCGGGATGTGCGTTGCTATCAGAAAACGCTGAGAAGAAATCGCCCATTGCCACAGTCTGAGTGCTTCTCGACACAGGGGTATGATCTGGTTCCGCCTTGTTTGTTGATGTACCACACTACAGACATATTGTCTGTCTGGATTGCAATCGTTCCCAAGGGAAGAGAGTCTTGAAGGGCTTGCAACGCTAAAAGCACTGCTCTCATCTCCAGAACATTTATGTGCAAGTGGCATTCGTTTGGTTGCCATGTGCCCTGGACTGTCCTGCCCTGATAATGCCCCCCCCACCCGATCAGGGAGGCATCCGTTGTCAGAGTAGCAACCGGAGGAGGTGGGACAAATGGTCTCCCCAACAGGAGCTGGGGGGAAGACATCCACCACATGAGATGCTTTTTGCACGCTTGCATGATCATAATGGTGTGAGACATTGGAAGTTCCTGGTATGACCATTGAGAAAAAAGCATCCACTGAAGGATCCGCATGTGGTATCTGGCCAATGGGAGGAGAGGTATGGCCGCTGCCATGATTCCCAACACCTTTAGAACTAACCTGGCCTTGGCTCTGTTGTTGTTGAGAAGAAGAGACACCAATTTTGAATGTCTGATGTCCTTTGGTTCGTTAGTGTTGCAGACATGTTTACAGTATCTAAATTTGCGCCTATGTAGGTAATAGTACGACAAGGTGACAAAACAGACTTTTCGCAATTTATTGAGATACCCAGTTCTTGACAGGCGAAAAGTGTAATCTCTGGCCATCAAAAGGAGATGCTTGGTGGGAGCTGTGAGGAGCCAGTCGTCCAAATATGGAAACACCTGGAATCCTTGTCGTCTCAGGTGAGAAGCTACCACTGCCATGCATTTGGTAAACACCGGGGCAGTGGTGAGACCAAAGGGCAGGGCCCTGAATTGAAAATGACTGGTTCCCAGCCTGAAGCGGAGGAATCTTCTGGAGCGTCTGTTCATTTTATGTGATAATGCGTCCTGAAGGTCTATAGAGCACATCCAGTTTCCTTTTCCCAATAGGGGAAGAATGGATTGCAGCGTGACCATCCGAAATCTTGTTTTCTTGACCGATCTGTTCAAGATACTGAGATCCAAAATTGGTCTCCAGTCCCTGTTTTCTTTGGAACTAAAAGAACCTTGAGTAGATTCCGGATCCTAGTTGGTCTGCTGGCACTGGCTGAATAGCTCTTTTGCAAGCAGTTTTGAAATTTCCAAAGCTGCTATATCCCTTTGAGCGGTGGGACATCTGGAAGGGATTTTTTGACTGATTTGGAAAGCGAAGAAAGGGGATAGAATAGCCTTCGAAATGATGGACTGTACCCATTTGTCTTGTGTCAAGGATAGCCAGGCTTCTGGGTACAGTGACAATCTTCCCCGACTGCCTCGAAGATGGGCAGGCGGGCAACACCTCAGGGATGCTGAAAGGGCTTATCGGAGAACGTTTCTCGATTGCCCTGGTTCTGGACCCCCTCTGCCTCTAGGGCGGCGTCTACCATTGTTGTTCCCCCTCTGCCTCTGGCGGGAACCGACTCTGTCGTCAGGCGAAGTCCCTTGGGATTGTTTACGGAACCACATCTTTCCCCTTCTGGCCTTTGGGGTAAGGCCTAGAAGGAGTAGAAAACGGACTCCGGCGGCAGAAAGGGTCTTGCCATCAGTCTCGCACCTAGTCAGGGTTTCTTTCACTTGTGGACCAAAGAGATGATCCATCAAAGGGAGTTCGTGAAAGACGTCTTGAAAGGTTCCATAAAATTGCATAGCCGCATCCAGGCGTGCCTACGTAAGGCTACCCCTGTTCCTGCGGCTCTGCTCGCTCCATCGGCCGCATAAGAGAGGAGGCGCATGGAGGAGTTGGAAATAGAATTAAGGATAGCCAGCTGCGTGTTCATTTTTCTTGGAAACCCGAGCTGTAGGGTCCTTAAGCATTTCACTCGCTTCTTTGATCAAGTCCCTTTGAAGGCGAGTGAAATGGCACAGGTAATTCAGCGACGCATAGTAAATGTCGCTGAGGAGAACATCCGCTTCCCGTACCTATCCATGGACCTAGATTCCTTGTTAGGTGGATGGACAGGCACTGAAGGATCAGCCAGTTCCTTCTTTGTGGCGGCAGCTACCACCATAGCATCCACAGAGACTCCTTTTGATAAAAATTCCTTGTCTGCTGGAGCTGTGATGAATTTGGAGGGTCTCCTGGGAGTGGGGTCCACTGAATCAGGAGCCGTCCATGCCTTTTTAGCAACCACCTGCATGAGGGGGTCGAAACTGGGGGACACCCACGAGGTGGAAGGCCGAGAGGCAAGCGCCTCAAGATACACAGATTCGTCCTCCGAAGGGTTGAGGGCTGGCCAATTTCCCCTCTGTTTAAGGATCTCCAGAATGTCTGCAAAAGAGACATCTTCAGAAGGGGAACGGGGGGAACCCTCAGAATCATCCAGATCTGTGTCGGACGTGATAGACTCAGGTGAGTCAATGTGCTTCCTCTTGCACTTCCTCTTCCGAGGGGCTCTTCTGCCAAATCAGGAGAGGCCTCGGAAGAGGATGAAATCCCACAGGGGCTCCTGAGGAGTTGGCTCTCTGCGGGCCGAGATGAGGGAGTGAGTCGACTTACCCTGAGGCAGCATAGAGGGAGGGGCTGGCGGAGCCGACTGTGGAGTAGAGCCAGGCTCTAACACACTCCGCATGACCTCGAAGCACCCCTGTCAGGCAGAGCCAGAGGTCCCGCTCCGAGGAGCTAAGAACCCCCTCGGCACCGACAGTGATGGCTCCGAGGCGATGTCGGAGCCGAACTCACCAGCGCCGAAGCACCGAGAGGGAGAGGGTCGGACAAGGGTCGATGCCACTCACCCCTCGAGCCGACGAGGAAGTCCGGCGCCGAGATTCCTCCATGGAAGAAAGCGGAGCCGGCAGCGGAGCCGAAGACAATTGTCTCGGCTCCGAGGTGACCACAGTCTCGGTTCCGACGACCCGGCTCCGAGCTCAAGAGAGTCGAAGGAGGAAGGAGTTGATGGACGGGACAGGCACCGACTGATGAGTCGGGCTCTGAAGCATCTGGGCCAGTGCCTCAGACTTGAGTAGTCGACTCACCACCCTCTGAAGGTCATGATCGGACAACCTCGATGACCTAGAGGAATGAGACCTTTGGCTCCGTTCAGACAGCAGGGGAGAACCTGGAGCCGAATGAACGGAGCCAAGAGAAGGTGACCTAGACCTCTTTCTGGTTGTCGGCTCCGAAGGTCTTGTCGGAGCCGACACAGGTACCTCGATAACCTCGGCTCCGGCCGGGGCCGAGGGGGCCACAGAAACTGTGGACTGAGTCTTATCGGCTCCAGCCGGAGCCGATAAAGGCAAAGGTTGAACAACCTGAGGTCTCGGCTCAGAAGCCGGAGCCAAAGACCTCGATGCCTTGGAGGGCTTCCCTGTTGAGACAGACAGGGAATCCTCAGGCTTCAACAAGCCTCTCAAAATGAGCTTGTTTTTTCTTTCCTGCAGGACCCTGGGGCTGAAGCCATGGCAGACAGCACAGGAGTCCTGCAGGTGCAAAGGCCCCAGACAATAGACACAAGAAGTGTGAGCGTCTGTCAGAGACATTTTCTGACAGCACGCATCACACTTCTTGAATCCGGAGACCTTTGCTTCTTTAGACATAGCCTAACTGGTGAACACAAACACACACTCAAACACACCAGTTATACCCTGTCAAAAAACACAATTATAGTAAAATATACTAAAAATAAGTACAATAAGCAGTAGTACTACACAAACACTCCCTAGGGAAGGGAAGGCCTAAGGCCCAAGGGAAGAACTAAAAGTTCTTTTGACAAGAAACGGGAAGAAATAGGTTCGGGGATAGAGTTTAAAGAACTACACTAATTTAGGAATAATTAAACTAAAAAAGGGGAAACAAGAGTAACTTTTTATAGAAAAAGCTAAAACTTACCAGGAACCGGTAGAAAACCAACCTCGAAGCTGTAGCGGCAAACGAGATCTGAGGTAACTCTCGCCTAGCATTGTGGGATATAAGGGGAGCCTCGAGCCGGTGGAACCAACTCTCGAGCTTTAGAGTGGCCGAGTCGGAGCCGAGGTCGGCTCCGAACCCATCCAGCAAGAATGAAGGCGAGATAGACAACTTAACATCATACGTTAATTAGAGCTCTCCCAGTATAAAAATAGAAACTATTTCTAAAAAATAAATTAAAATACATTTCTAGAATAAACAGCCAAAAAACCCATTTGGGTAAAAATCAGTTACTGGTTACTACTACACTGCCTAGATGTCAACAAAGGAGAAAGCTGGACAAAGCAGGAAAAAATCAACTAGAAAAAGGACAAGAAAACACTCTAGTGGGGAATATACAGATGTTCAGCAATATGTAGTTGAGCTTTCTGTCCCAGTACAGGAAATATCTTATAACAGCTTAGAGGGAAAAAAATCAAATGCATTCATGTGTGTTTAAAAGAAGGTAGACACTAGAGAAACACAAAGTCAAATGACAAAAGGTTGAAAAGCCCAGAAACAACTTAAGTAGCTATTCAAATAACATTTTCTACAGTTTAAGAGAAACTGGAAAGAACAGATGGTATTAATTTTACCAAAGTAGAAATAAGCAATTTGACTGGGCGGCCACGGTGGTGCAGTGGTTAGCATTGCCGCCTCACAGCAAGAGGTTCTCCGGTTCGATCCTCGGCTGGGGTGCCTTCTGTGCGGAGTCTGCATGTCCTCCCTGTGGTCGCGTGGGTTTCCTCCGGGTGCTCCGGTTTCCTCCCACATCCCAAAGACATGCTGCAGGTGGATTGGACACTCTAAATTGGCCCTAGGTGTGCGTGTGAGTGTGCCTTCTGTGGAAGGTTGGGCGCCGGGCTGGCAACTCGACACCGTAAAAACTCCACTGCCATTCAATGTGCGGACAGGTGATCCGCTGTGGCGACCCCTAACCGGGATAAAGCCGAAAGAAGAAGAAGAAGAAATAAGCAACTTGACTGATGTCTACACTCCAGAATTCCCCATGAAACAAAATATGTCCTCACATTTCAAACAAATGTTCATATCTCTGGAACCATACTGGTTATGAAAGAAATAAAATGGCAAACCATTCAGCACAAATTATTTTTACAGTGGTAGTATTCTTTAGGTTCTTTAAAATGAATTTTATAATTCACATTAAACGCAGCAACTATTACATTTGTAATATTTTATAAACAAAAAAGAACACAAAACCAGGGCACAAAAAGCAGAGTTCCAAATAATCGAGACTGTGGATGAGGCAGACAGCTGTTTATTGACCAAAAACATAAACGCACTCCAAAAGTTAAGCGTTTTCGTCACAAAGACTTCATCAGATGATATGCTTTCCAATGTCACTCCTTTTAAATTTACCAACCCCTCCCTAATTGAATGTTTATCAATTAAGTACTTAAAAAAACAAAATGAAAAGAAATACTTAAAACCTTCAAGTAAATGTAAATAATGAACATGTGCAAGGTTTTGTATAAAATAAATTTGTAAAACTATATATAAAAAGGTATAAAAAAGTCCATTAAAAAAACACATGTATTGAAAACACTTGTGTTAAAAGAATGGACGGCTGAAATAATAACTAGGTAGCTGAGAGAATGACAAGACAAGCTAATGTGATCAAGACTGCCATCTAGCCAAAAAGTACTAAAAATTACTAAAAGTAATTACAACTTAGCAGCTCTCATCCTGAGAACTGGTACAATGGAAATTATGTTAATTCAACCCAGGGGTTCTATTAGCCTCCAAAACCAACTGCCAGTAAAGTTCCCTAACCTCAACTGGTTTTCCCATGCCCCCCCCAGGGTCCTGTTCTACTTTCTCCAGGACAAAAAAAATTCCAACTAACATTTTGACAAGTAAGAGAATGTTTGTAAAAGGCATTCTTGTTGTCCTGTCTTCGAATCTCATTGAGGTGTTCGTATATTCTCCATTTGAGCTTCCGGATAGTTTTACCTACATAAAATGTCCCGCAAACTTTGCAGGTAGCGAGGTAAAGAACTCCCACAGTGTCACAATTAGAGAATGTAGTAGCCTCAATGGTTCTATTTCTACTTGGAATATTAACAGGGACCTGGATAGTAATGTAGGAGCACTGGGAACAAGTCCCACATTTGAAAGTGCCAGTTCTTTTCGTGCTAACCTGAACTTTCTTATTCTCCAGTATATCTTTTAAATTCCTACCTTTCCTGTAGGTGAACTGAAGTGGTGTTTTAAAAATAACTTCTAAATCAGAATAGCACTCAAATTTCTGCCGGTTTCTAAAAATTATATCCCTAATACTACTTGCATCAGAGCTGTAATTCATAACAAAATTCCCCCTTGGACCCGTAAGGTCATTTGTGTCGACCTGTGTGTGGTTAGTGTTTAAGATACCCTCACTAGCCTTCCCTAAAATAGGACCAAATTTATTGGACCTACCCATGCTGTACTTCTTTCATCACGTCATCTATTAAATCAGGGGGATATTTTATTACTAGGAACATTTCTTTCAGTTTGTAACATTCCTCATTGTCGTTTATTAATATTTTATAAATAACTTACAATATCTCAGCAACCACTCAAGGTACACACATACTGTAAGCAACATGTTATTAATCTTGCTGAGAGCTTTCATACGAGCCTAAGGAGTTCTGTCAGCATTATTCAATTGTTGAGAAATTTAGAAAACTGTGAAAATTATATCTACATAAATTAATATCATGAAAACAACAGGTAATATCTCTTTGCCTGCACTAGACAGAGGTGAAGTATTAATGCAGTTGAGTTTTCCATTGTGGAAGCTTTAAGATAAAATCTGTTAAAACCTTGTACATAGCATGATTCTGGAATTAAAAGGCACAGCATGACCGTCCATGTAAAACAAGGTTTATTACATCAAGCTTTTGAGTTGAAACTTTTTCAAGAATGAATCAGTACATTAAAACCACATAATAAACACAGAACACCAGCCAATCACATAAAGGGTAAGAACACATTATATAATTACACAATTTACATAATTAATATAGTTGACCAAGCCTAGTTCACTAAAAAACTTCATTAAAAACAATGGTCAACTTAACAAATGTCATTACTGCCTAACAAACTCCACATGACAACTGTAGTACTCGCTAACATATGCTTGTCTTAATTTCAAAATGCGATTAATACTATTAGTTTTTTTAAGCCCTGGATAGACATCTGATCTAAAAAAAAGTTTACTCATTTGCATTCTGCTCTCTCTGTGGCATTCAGAATGTCCCCACCCCTCTTGTTTTTGCAAACTCTCTGCAGTATCCTAAATTTCAACATATGTTAATTTCCACAATGTAAAATATGCCTACTAAGTGCATTTGTCTCAACCCCCCTTCTATTTATATCAGGTAAGTGGGATGGAATTCTCTCCTTGAATGTATAGTTAGTTTTTCCACTGCAAAAACGCAAACATTTCTCACAGTTAGCCAAATAAACTGAATTTTCACTATTATATGTCCCCAAATGCCTTAAGACATGCATATGTTAGAGTACTACACTTGACCTGTGCAGTTTTTTAGGTAGTAATGAAATTTAAGTTGACCACTGTTTTTAATGAAGTTTTTTAGTGAACTAGGCTTAGTCAACTATATTAATTACGTAAATTGTATAATTATATAATGTTTTTATGAGATATGTTATATGATTGGCTGGTGTTCTATATTTATTCTGTGATTTTAATGTACTGATTCATTCTTGAAAAAGAGTTTAAACTCAAAAGCTTGAAGTAATAAACCTTGTTTTACATGGATGGTTGTGCTGTGCCTTTTTGTTACTGGATTTAATTCCGTGTTGGTTCACCAGTACATTTAGCTGTTCTACACCTGCTTCCTGGACTTTGTTTGCATGGTTCTGGAATTACTGATGCAAATATGAACAAAGAAATATTTGGCACCTAAAGGCGTCAGTAGACGTTAACTCCAGATGAACCTGGAGGCATCACTCAGATGTAAGTAGTTAATAAGTGTAGGTACAAAATGCAATGTTCTAAAAAATGTACAGATAGAAATGAACATGTGAATTCTGGAAAGAAAGGATTTCAGAATGTTCAGCAGATTATAAAGGACAAAGAAAGAGAGTTGTGAGACGGGCTTCAAGAATAATACAGGAGGAGGAGAAAAACAACAGAGCTGGAACAATAAGTAGTTACTAGCAGGGAAGGAGGATTACAATGGCATATATTTATATTCCAAGTAAAACTATTAAATAACTTGAGAATTATGGGAGCTATAATTAGCTTCCAGACGGGATTATTCATTATTGAGGTTTGGAATGTGATAAGCAATACTGAATATGTGCCAGGGAATTTAGAAGGGGAAATACAACAAAATAGAGTAGTTTTCTGAAGAAATATCAGAATATGTGGGACGTAAGATTTGAAATTTCATGCAGAAACCCAGAAAGAGTTGATATATTATTCCCCAATGTACAATAATTTAGATAGACTGAAAAAAAGATGTATTTCACAGAAGCATGGCTATTTAACTGAAAGCTTTAAAATATATCCAAAAACTATTTCAGATCATGTTCCAAGACAGATAAGGTAAAGATGCAGGGTAATAAAACAAGAATGATATTTTCCTACATACCTACTAAAAGAGAAGAAAATTAAAGAATGGATAGTGGAAATGATTTAAGAGTTGCTAGTGAATTTTTTTTTTCCAATGGGATAAAAAAATGAGATTTTAAAAAGGACAGAAATGAGAAATGAACCATGAAAAAAATGAACCAGGAAAGAATAGTTGTGTAGAATCTTACCATAACAATAAGTGTGCTTCTCTTCACTGCTGCATAACCTGAGAGAGCTCCCCGCCACAGGTGACCTGACATGAGCCCATATACAAAAAACTTAGTACTGTAGGGTATGTGGTATGTTGCATGTCGCACACATGCTGTGATCAGACATCGCCCATAAAATTGATGTACGCATGCACCATCCTCAGAAATGACTGCCCCAGCTGAAATGCCAGCTTAAGGAGGTAGGGTAAAAATCATCCAAAAAGAAGCAAGGCCAGGGGAAAACAGCAGGGGAAAGGAATACTGCAACAGTGAAGAGGAGAACATCTATTGTTATGGTAAGATTTTAAATAACTATTCAATGTCCTAGTCATCTGTTGCAGTATTCATAACATGAGGGATAATACCAAAGCTCATGAAGTGAGACAGGAAGGTTTAGCTGAGGAGCTTTCCAGGAAGCCATGCAGTATGGCCCTGACAAATCCTGCTCTACATTTGCAGATTCCATCGAATTTGCAGTGTTTGATGAAGGTATGGACTAAGGTCCATATAGCTGCTTCAAGAATTAAATTAGTATTCAATTCCTTTAAAAAGGCCCCAAATGAGGCAACAGCCCTGGTGGAGTGGGCCCTAACAGAGGAAGGGAGAGTCTTGCCATGGTGACTGCAGCAAAAGGTAGTAGTTTTGGAAATCCAAGAGGAAACAGTCTGCTTGAACACAGCCCGCCCCAGAGCCTTGGGGTGTTAAGAAAGAAAAAGCTGACCTGATTTTCTAACAGCTTTGGTTTGGTCTAAATAAAATCTAAGTTGTCTGTCAACATTTAAAGTATGAAGTACCCTCTCACTGGGTTCCTATTAGATTGACAAAAAGTCTAAATATCGAACGGCTTAGTGCTCGAAAATGCCGTTCTTTGAAATAGGTATTGTGGGGGGCTGCACCCCCACACACCCTCCAAGATCACACCACAGTGAGGAAAGGGCAAATTTTCCAGTCTTCACTGTACCGCGATCTCACAATAACGATTCCGAAGAACGGCATTTTCGATCACTAAGCCATTCGATATTTAGACTTTTAGTCGATCTAATAGGAACCTCTCTCACTATGATTCTTGGGGGAGGGTAAAATGAAGGTAAGTGGGTGGGCTGATTTAAAGACAGGTCATGGACTACCTTGGGCATAAATGAGGGGTTTGTGTGCATGGAAACCCTGCCCTTGTGGAAGATCAGAAAGGGTGGAAATATCACAAGGGCCTGCAGCTCAGACACTCGTCTGGCTTAAGTCAAGGCTAAGAGCAACACCGTTTTCCAGGAGCAGTACTGTAGGGAAGCTGAAGAGGCTAGCTTGAAGGGTGAGAAAGTCAACTTTCCCAAAACAAGGTTAAGGTTCCGGGGAGGTGGAACAGTTTCATGGGAGGTCTAATGTGTAGGACACCTTTCAGAAAACTGTTTTGCCTCAAATCTGCCAGCTAATGAGGGAGATAGAGGCAGATAGGCAGATATGGCTGACATATGGGATTTCACTGAAGAGTAAGGCAAACCAGCGTTGAACAATTCACACAAATAAGTCCAGGGGAATTGCCACCGTCAATTGAGCCTGGTTTCATTTCAGACACCAAACAGAAAATCTCTTCTATTTGGCAAATTAAGATTTTCTGGTCTTTGGTTTCCTGGTCTCCTGCAGGACTGTAAGCACATCCTCAGAGAGTAGGTGTCTGAAAGGAATTAGTACCCTATCACCCACAGGGTCATTTGGAGAGTCAACAGGTGGGGATGGATGAGGGTCCCTTTGCCTTGTGTCAGAAGGCTCACTCTGTGAGGTAACTTGTGGTGACTGACCTTGGCTAAATCCTGGAGGAGAGGGAACCAGTGCTGTCTTGGCCAGAAGGAAGTCACCAGAAAGACTTTTGGTTTGCTTTGCTGTACAGGACTTTCACAATGAGGGGAATAATTGCATGCAGAAACATTCTCTACCAAGAGAAAGGAAGGATGTCCACTTTGCAGACCAGAGGATCAGGCCCTGTGGCACAAAACCGTGAAAGTTGTCTGTTCATAGGGGAAACAAAAAGTCTGTTTGAGGAATACCCCCCAGGTGGACAATGTCCAGAAACGCATCCCTCTGAAGCATTCATTTGTGGGATCTTGTTTGGGACATGCTCAGGTAACCTGCCACACAATTCTGTGAAGTGATGTATACTGCCTGAAGGGTCACCTGGAATTTTACTGCCAGCCTGAAGAGCCATCCTGCATAATAGGTAGGATTTGGTCCCCCTGATTGTTTACATACCACAGGACTGTCATTTTATCTAACAGCTTTAGACATCCTGGTTGGATGAAGGGATGGAAGGTCTGCATGGTCAATAGTAGCACTCTTATCTCCCTTACACTGATGTGTTCCTTCAGCTGAGAGGGAAAACAGAACCCTTGAGCTTTCAGGTGGCCAAAGGTTGCTCCCAGCCTATGTCTGAGCTATCTGTAAAGATCTCTTGGCAGGGAGCAGGAGGGTGTAAGGGGAGTCTTGGGGTGAATGACACTTGCTGTATCCAGCATTAAAATTCTCCCTTCAGACAGGGAATGGAGAATTCTAGGGGGGTGCTGGTGTGACATCCAAAATGACTTTAGATACCATTGCCATTTTCTCATGTTGAGTTTGGCTAAGGGGAGCATGGAAATGGTGGATGCCATGAGGCCCAAGACAATGGGGAACTCTCTGGCTGTAATCTGGTGAAACAGCAGAAGATTTTTGAAGTATGGGGTGAGGTTCCGTACCTTTTATTTTATTTATTTTTATTTTAAATTTGTTGACCAGGATAGTCCAAATGGATGTATGTCCATTTTCAGCGGAGGCTCTGGGAGAAAAGCTCCAAGGTTGACAATGACAAACAAAGATGCTTTTAGAAAAAAGTTGCATACATTTATGAGCACATCAATAACAATGATAGTTACAGAAGAGCGTACATACAAGTAGATATATACATACAGTAGTTGCATTGTTTGCAGAGGGTACATTACATAACATATTCAGACTACATCAGGTGCAAATTCTGGCTAGGAATGTTTGTGTGTTGACAATCTGGCTAAAGCAGATAATTGAAGTTCATTTCCTGTTATAGGACCATACTCACTATGATTGGGGAAAGGCTAGACCTATTTTGTATGAAACTAGTATGCTTAGGATGGGACTTGGAGTAGGGATGAAGACAGAAAAAACCTAGTTGGGTCTGAAGCATGGGCATAACCAGTGTGACTTGAGGTGTTTCTTTAGTTTGTTTTTGAATATGGCTAATAATGGTCGTGATGTCAGGTCTATTGGTAGACAGTTAAATGTTTTACCAACAGAGTTGGCAATAGTGAGTCACCAGCAGAGTGGTTTGCTTTAACCGTTTGAACTAGTAATCTGGAGGAGGATCGGAGTGGGTGATTGTTGTTACAGGGGGTGATTATGTTTTTTAATGCTGGGTTTTTTTCTGGGCAGTTAAGGACTTTATGTGTTACTATGAGTTGACTGAACTGTAGTAAGTTGGGAAGTTCCATCGATCCTAAGAGCTTTAGATTGATGCAGTTGTGGGCCCTGTACGGAATGCCAGCAGCAAATCTGGCAATCTGGTTACAGCAGGCTGTTAGCTTATTCAGATCTGATTTGTTCAGGCTGGAGAAGAGAGGTGAGGCATAGAGAAGGGCAGATCGTAGTTGGGATCTGGCAACAGCAGTTCTGACTTGTGCAGTAAGGAAAAATTTGATCCTATATACTGACCAGATTTTTTTATGGACTGTTTTTATGGTTTGATTTACATGTTTGTCAAACCGGAGGTCGTTGCCTACTATAATGCCTAATAGTTTGGTTTGGGCTTCTGGGGAGATGATTGTGCCATTGCTTGCTGTTATGTTCAGTGGTGTTGTTGGGGACCTACTTGTGGGGGAGAATATAAGCAGTTTGGTTTTGTTGGGGTTTAGGATTAAGCGTTGGTTTGAGAACCAGTTTTCAACTGTGCTGATGGTGTTCTGGGTTAAGGTAAGTAGGTTAGCAGGTGAGGTTGCGGAGCAAATCAGAGTGGAGTCATCTGCATATTGTATGCAGGTGGCCTCTGAGATGGCTGACTGGAGATCACTGGTAAAGCGAAAGAAAAGAAGAGGTCCTAATATGGAGCCCTGGGGGATGCCTAGTATGATGGGGAGGCTGGATGATAGTTCGGTTTACCAAAGCACTGCCTGCTGCCCACCATTTAGATAGGATTCAAACCAATGGAGTGCCTGATTGTTTAAAGCAAATGACTAAGGTTCTCATAACTATTTTATGGTTACCATGTCAAAGGCTTTGGATAGATCGAGAAGTAGTGCTGAGGATAGTTTATTGTTGTTCCTTTTGTGGGGGTAGACACACCTTTATAAGATCTGTTTGCATCCTGCACCTCAGAAAAATCTGATCCTGTGAGGGGGTGAGAACTGATTTCTTTAAGTTTATGGTGAACCCCATACTTTAAAAAAGATTGAGGGTAAGGAGAATATTTCCTTCCAACTCCTCTGTAGAGGTAGCTAACAGGAAAAGATCATCCAGATAAGGAAAAATGTGTATTAAGTCTGCAGTGGGCAATCACAGGAGCTAGTCATTTGGTGAAAACCCTTGGTGTGGTGGAAAGTTCAAAGGGCAAGGCACAGAACTGAAAATGCCACAATGATTCAGTGAAGCACAAAAACTTCCTGTAGTTGGGATGGAAGGGAATAGGCAGATATGCATCCTTGACATCCAGGGTAATCATGAAGGCTTGAGGCAGAATAAGGGGGAACAAAGTCCGGAGGGCAGTATGTGGGAAGTGGGTACTGTTAGAAAGGTACCGAGATGAAACAGGTCGAAGATGGGTCTCCATGGACCCTCCTTCCTGGGCACCAGAAACAACCTGGAATAAAATCCTTTTCCTATTTGGTTTTTGGGAACACTCTGGACGGTCCATTGGTTTATCAAATTCTAACAAAAACTCTAAGAAAAAAGGTAGTTGCTCCCTGGGAGGTTGAGGGATGCCCCTGAAGGATGGTTGTTGGTCCCATACCATAAAGTACCCCTTTTGAAGGATGGAGAAGACCCAGCAGTCGACCCAGCAGTCTCGGGTTATGTTTTCCCAGGCTGGCAGGAACAGGGAAAAAAACTGGGAAAGTGGGATGTGGGTGAGATGGGAGAGAACAGTCAAAGAGAGGACTGTGCTTCAGAAAAGGGCCGCTCATGTGGCAGAGTTGCCAGAGGGGCCCTATGCTGTTGTGGTCTCCCATCACTTTTTGTTCTGGGTTGTGGAAGACGTGAATGTCTATGCATAAACAGGTTTTGCAGTGTAGTTTCTTTGGAACTTGGGTACCGGAGAAACAAAAATGTGTTTTAATTCTTGCAGCTCCTTACCCTTTTCCTGCAATACTTTGAACAAGTTAGCAGCTGCAGAGCCAAACAAAGCAGAGTTGACGAAAGGAGCATCCATTGGCTTTTATGTTCTCAGGTAAGAGCTGGAGACTTAGCCAATAGAATCTTAATACTGATCCAGATGCAACTGCTTTGGCAGAGGCTTCTGCTGCATCATAGCTGCATTTTATGGAGTGTCATGTTACTTGGGAAGATGCACCAAGAAAGGATGTAGCCAAGGTTTTATTTTATAAATCAGGTTAGTCTGCAATTACCCTGTGAAAGCTGGGACATAAGCTCTAAAGCGAATTTGGTCATGTGCGTTTGATAAGCTATGGCCGTAAATCCTAGAGTGGCAGAAGTGTACACCTTTTTGCTTACTCTATCCAGTCTCCTGCTATCCTTATCTTAGGTTCATAGGCTGTTACTAGGCTATCTGCCCTAGGGCCTATATAAGCCTAGCCGTAGCAATTCCCTGGCTATTTCTTCCCACAATATTTACTTCCCTGGACCTCTGTCTAGCAGGGTGACAGATGTGATCCCTGAGGTGAATTTCGTATCTGCCATCCAAGCGTCAAGATTCCTTTTGAAGAGGGCTGAAGAGGCGCTCTGCTTGACATGTATGTGCAGTCTATTGCAGAGTCTGAGGAGTCTCTGGGTCAGGAAAGGACAGTTGTGTACACATCATAAATGTAGATGTTTGAGTGTATTCACTGTTGCAGTAATTACATTTGGGTAATCTGCTGGCAGGTTGCCCTCAGTCAGCCTGATTAACAAAGTATTGGGTCCTGCATTGGTTGCTGTCCCTTCTTCCATGACGTCAGGTCGTCAGGGGTATACAAGCAGCTGACGCCATTACATCAGTTTTTCTTGCCCCAGATGTCAGGTGCCCCACAAATGGGGAGCCAAATATTTAAGTAATTAAAAACACAAAAATATAACTCCAAGCAAAAGCAAATACACCAAAAAGGCTTTTAAGCATAGTAAAGGAATGAGGTATAGTAAGAGAAAAAAACAGGTGGCTGGAGGGAGGGTAACCAGGACTGCAACAGTGAATACACTCGAACATCTTCATTTATGGTTAAGTGTACACAACTGTACTATGTTCTTCGGGTTTCACTGTTGCATTCATTACATTTGGGTAGATTCCCAAAGCTATTGTTGGGAGGATGGATTTATACAGCATTAGGACCAGCTATAAGGCCCTACAGGAGAGCAGTGGCAAAGTCAGCTCTGGAATTAGAGAAAAAAGGTAAATGGCAATGTTTGGTGAACACATGAACTGAGCTCCAGGTAGCAACTTCTAGAATGTCTCTGGCAGGAACACCTCTGAGAAAGGCTGCAGAAGTAGATGCAGTGCTGGTGAAATAAGATCTGATCCCCTGGGGGATAGTTTTACCATGGTGCATAAAGCAGAAACAAATGCAATGGCTTATCCATTTGGAAATAATCTGCTTTGAAATAGCCTTTCCCTCTGCCCCTGCAGCAAATGTCACCAGTAGTTGTTCAGATTTTCTTAGAGATTTTGTTCTGTTTAAATAAAATCTAAGTTGTCTGTGTACATCCAATGAATGCAGAATCCGTTCCCCCTTGTTCTGTGGATTGGGAAAGAAAGTTGGCAAATGAATGGTCTAATTAAGAGCCACACTGGATACCATCTTAGGCATGAAGGATGGATTGGTCCTGACAGACACCCTTGTCTGCATGAAAAATAATGAAAGGCTCCACTGCCATTAGAGCCTGTAATTCGGAAATCCTTCTAGCTGAAGTGACTGCTAAAAGGAGAGCTGTTTTCCAGGAGAGAAATTTTAAGTCTGCAGTAGCCACTGGCTCGAAAGGAGGGAGAGTGAGTTTTTCCAATACAAAATTAAGGTCCCAGGCAGGGGTTGGAGCTCTCCTGGGTGGTCTTAAGTTTTTGGCCCCTCTGAGATACTGCTTTAGCAGAGGATGAGAGAAGAGGGGAAGTTCTGTGTTGTAATGAGCTGAAATGGCCAAGGCATGGATTTTTACAGAAGAAAAGGACAGGCCCTTGTGAAGCATTTCAGTTAAGTATTGTAAAATCTGAGGAATATTGGGCACTGCTGTGCTTATCCCTTGTGATTGATTCCAGGCACAGAATCTTTTCCATTTGTCAGCATAAGATTTTCTAGTACATGGCCTTCTTGCCTCCAAAATGACATCCATCACAGTTTTGCTGAGGGATGCTAAGGGTGAATTTAGGTGATTAGCCATGCTGCAAGATTCAAAGTTTGGAGCGGAGTATGCAGAATTTGGTTGTTCTGCTAAGACAGTAAGTAAGGTGTCTGAGGCAGGTGCCATGGTGGAAGGTGTGACACATTGCGCAGGAGTGGGTACCAGTGTTGGCGAGGCCAGTCTGGAGCAATCAAAATCTTTTTGGTTTGTCCTGTTTGGCTTTTAGTAGAACTTTGGAGAGCAGAGGCAGAGGGGGAAAAGCACAGACTGATAGGTTTTTCCAGCTGAATAATAAAGCATCCACTTTCCAGGCTTTTTTGTGAGGAGTTCTTGTGCAGAATTTGTCCAACTGATAGTTCTGGGGTGAGGCAAAAAGATCTATGTCTGGACTCTCCCATTTGCATGTCAACATGCTGAAAATCCGTGGTTCCAGTTTCCATTCGTGTGAGTCCATGAGATTTCTGCTTAGTTCGTCCGCCAGAGTATTCAGCTTTCCTGGCAGGAATTGAGCTTGTAGTTGTATTTGCTAGGTCAAGGCCGTGTTCCACAGTGCCATGGCTAGTCTGCAAAGGAGGTAGGAATGTGTGTCCCCTTGTTTTTTATGTACCACATAACTGTGGTGTTGTCTGTCTTTATCATTAATTGCCCTGGATGAAGGTAGTCCTTGAAGGCTGTCACTGCATTCTGTACAGCTAGCATCTCTTTTTGATTGATATGAAGGTGCATTTGATTTGGGCTCATATTGCCCTGAATGCACTTCCCCTGCCAGGTGAGCCCCCCAAGCATAGTCTGATGCGTCTGTAGTTAGGGTTTGGATGGCAGGGGGTGGAGTGAATGGCAGTCCCTTGTTTTGGTGGTAGGCCTCTGCCCACCATAGAAACTTTAGTTGCAGGCAAGGTATGATAGGAATCATTGTTTCCAGGCTGTGACAATGTTGACTCCATAAACTTTTTAAGTACCACTGAAGTTTCCTCATATGCAGTCTTGCATATGGAATTAGAATACTGCAGGAGGCCATGAACCCCAAGGCTTGCAGAATTTGTCTTGCAGATAGCAGGGTTTTTGTGGCCACCTGTTTGAAGTAAGTTACCAAATGAATTTGCTTTTCTGGCATAAGGTAAGACATCTGGGCAGTTGTATTCAAGCTTGACCCCAGGAATGTCATTTTTTGAGAGGGTACCAGTTGCGATTTCTTTTCGTTTATGGTGTATCCTAGACAAGTTAGAACCCTTTTTACAAATGCCAGATGATGTAGAAGAATGTCCCTGTTTTCTGCCTGAATTAGACAATTGTCCAGGTATGGATATATTTGAATTTTTCTTTGCCTGCAAAATGCAATTACTGGAGCCAGGCACTTTGTGAAGACCCTGGGCGCAGTAGATAAACCAAAGGGCAGTGCAGAGAACTGGTAATGCAAGTAGCCTGCTTTGAAGCAGAGGTATCTTCTGCAAGATTCCCTGATTGGGATATGCAGGTAAGCCTCTTAAGTCTAGAGTTACCAACCAGGCATCTTTGCCTAGCATAGGTAGTAACTGTTGAAGAGTCAGCATCTTGAATTTTGGAATGTCCAGAAATGTGTTTAGAGTAGATAAGTCCAGAAATGGACACCATGATTCGTCTTTTCTGGGTACCAGGAAAAGTCTTGAATAGAAACCTTGTCCCTTTTCCTCTTCTGGTACTGGTTGAATAGCCCCCATGTTCATGAGGAACAGTACGTGTTTCTGGGCCTCTACCCATTGATTTGGTGGCAGGTTTGGCCATCAGTTTGGGATTGGCAACGTGAGGAAATGAAATTTGTATCCCTGGGACACTATATTTAAAACCCATTTGTCCTGGGTTATAAGTTCCCAGTTTCTTACATGAAGTGCCAGTTTTCCCCCAAAGGGGCGGCTAAAAGGTAAGTGCTTGGTAAGTGTAAGGGGAAGTCATTGAGACTGTTTATCATAGGGAGGTGCCTTGTTGTTTCCGGATTTGGAAAAGGAGGCGGCACCCCATTGTTTTGTTCTAAAAGTCCCTTGTGACTGAAACCTAGGGCCTTTGGAATGTCTGAGTTTGACTGGAGTGGCTCTCTACTAAATCTTGCAGGTTGCACTTGTAAGAAATCTTTCAAAGTTTGCATAGATTTATCTTTATCTTGCATCTTTCTTAAAACTTCTTCAGCCTTATTACCAAAGAGACGGTCCTGTTGTAAAGGAGCATCCAACAATTTTGCTTTAACATGATCAGGCAGTTTGCTCTTTGAGCCAAGCATGCCTTCTTAGCACAGACCCAGTTACAGCAGCCCTGCAAGAGGCCTCCAAAGAATCAAAACCACATTACAAAGTATGTTTTCCAACATGTTCAGCTGAATGCAATAAATCCTGTAAATCTTTATTTTCCACACAGTCAGAAATTATCATTTTCTGTTTAAGCAGTCCCATGATATGCCGTTGATATTTAAGCATATGAAATTGACAATTTAAAGCCCTGATTGCCAAGGTTGCAGAAGTGTAAACCTTCATACCCCATCTATCCAGTGCCCTGGAATCTCTATCAGAAGGGGTAGGATTTTTAGCCGCAGAGGCCTTAATGCCCTTGGGACCCTGAGAAATGGTTTCAGGATCTGCAGTAGGATTTTTGAAAAGGAATTTGTGGGAGTCAGGAACCCTGTAGCATCTGTCTGGCTTACAAGGAGCCATACTAGATTCTGAAAAAACATCAACAACAATGTCTAAAACAGGAGGTATAGCCAAAGGCCTATGCTGAGGAAGAAGAAGAAAATCCCTAAGTCTCTTTAGATTCAGAGAAATCCTGACTTTCCCAGTGGAAGTGTTCCCTTAAGATATGTAAAGTTTCTCCAAAAGAAAAAACCTCAGGGGGAGAAGCAGAAGGCAAGGAAACTTCTGCATCAGAGTCCTCAGAAGTAGGAATAGAAAAATCCTGTTCATTAGAAGAGTCAGAAGAAATAAAATCCTGTTCAGAAGATTCATAATCAATGTCTTGCCTAGGCTTCTTAGAAAGGAGGGGGGGTTGGCTACCCCTGATCAGAGTAATTACATCTTCAGTCATTTTGATCATTTGTTTTTTAAACATAAGGGCCTGCACACATGGCCCAAGCATCAGTTTTTTAGACAGATTTAGATTTTGGCCTTAGTTTTGAAAACTGTGTCAGTCTAATATACAAACCTGTAGGCCTGAAAGCACCCTCAGAAGCCGGTGCCTGCACAGTGCCTCCGGACCCATCTAAGGTAGAGACATCTGTGGGTTCAATAATTGAAGCATCTTGCGGCATACCGGACTCTGAATGGGTCTGAGTAGAGGCCTGCATATCAAAAGTAGCTGGTATCAGGGTGCGAAAGCACCTCACTGAGTACTGGCAAACTAGCGACTGGCTTAGAAGAGTAGTCAATTTTGGACCTCGACAGCCAGTCTTTTTCTTTGCGATTTTTAGGTATTCTGGTAGTTGGATCGCTAACAAATGACATTTCTGGATAATTAAATCGTGAGCCAAAATATTTAGAAGCAAAAATATACCGACGTTTAATAGTGCGTTGATTAAATTTAGCACAAAACCGACAGCAAGGTACGTTATAGTCAGGGCCTAGGCAAGGAATAAAGTACAAATGAAAATCCTTATGAGGTATTTGCTTCCCACAAGTAATGCAATTATTAACTTTTACTGACATCGGTAAGGAGCAAGAAAAAGTTTCCCCAACGGGGTACTTAGCTTTTTAGTTGAATACTTCAGTTCTGAAACTTAGTAAAAGGAAACACTGGAACCACCACGAAATAAAACAAAACTGATTTAATTAATAAAAGAAACGAGCGCTTTCACGCACATCTAACGTGCGCTTCATCAGGTTACAAATAACATATCTTCTCTCTATCCTTATATACACAGTAAATCACATAATGAAACAATTAAACAATAAGAATTAAACAATTAAGCATAATATATTAGATAGATAGGAAGTCTTGACCAAATTAGGCAATGTTAAAACACTGACACCTAGGTGTCTGTTACTATAAAACACCACAATTCAATATGTTAAATGCAAATCTGCAAGGCATAGAGGCTTAGTAAGAATGTACAGCCATATCTCCACTTTATTAGGAGATATATCCTAATCATAACAAGTAAGTACAAACATGCACAGACATTCTATCACTATGGTGGATCACTTCAAGGAAAATTCCTATAAAATGTGCATAAAAATGCAAACAGTCCTGTGTTAAAATGAAAATAATGAAAATAAACTGATCCATCCTAAAGAAAAACAAGAAGGGAGGAGGGAAGGAAAAGAAATGGAAGTGAGAGGAAAAAGGGGAGGGGGAGGGAAAGGAAAGGAGAAAGCGAGAAAGGCAAGAAAGGGTGGAAAAATAGGAAAAGTGAAAAAAGAAGAAAAAGGAAAATAGAAGAAAAAGGAAAATAAGATGGATAAATGAGATAAAATGATACAATAATTCAAATAAAATGACAGGTAGCCACCATCTACTATAAAAGTGCAGGTCTAATACTAACTGCTGTATTGAGTCCAGGTTCTATATGGGCTCTAAGGGACAAAATCCATTTTAGCTCATTAAGTTCAAGAGATCCTATAGAGTCACCTTCTCTTCTATTCGGGTATTGTATCTGTAAGAATCTAAATTTAAAAATATGCTTCTGATATACCTGGCAGTGCTTAGCTAGGGGATTACTAACATTGACCTTTCTTATGTCGTAGACATGATTATATATTCTATCTTTAAGTCTGCGTGTGGTCATTCCCACATAGTAAGCCTCGCAGCTATCACAACAAGCCAAGTAAATTACATCTGTTGTATCACACGTAGCGTAGAAGTTGGGTTTGAAAACCAAACCCAAATCCATGCGCTCAAAACTTTGATCAGTTGCAATAAATTTACAGATACAACACTTCCTACATGGGTAGGTTCCTTGTTTGATATTAGCTCTGATGTCCAGTGTCTTTATCTGGATATTATCCTTACACAATAACCTTTTTAGGTTATAGCAATTATTATACCTGAAGCTAGGTTTATTACCAACTATTTTCAACAAGTCATTATCCATAATAAGTAATTTCCAATTTCTTTGAATAATGTCCCTAATATATTGAACATCATTTGTATATTTGATGTCAAAATGTACTCTATTATCAGTCCTAGTCCTACTCCCAAAGGTCACATGTCTATTTAATCTACTATACTGTGATGGTCTGCCATCCTGCTGAAAAAGGTCATTCTTATATCCTGATACCAGTTGGGAGGGGTAACCCCTGTCTAAAAAACACTCAGCTTGAAAATCCAACAAACCCTCCTTTTTATTATCAATATTACACAGTTTCCTAATTCTTGACATTTGATTTTTAACTACATTAGGAAAAACATATCTGGGATGCATACTCCCATAATGGAGTATGCTGTTCCTCCAGCATGGTTTCCTATACAAGGACGTTGTAATCTCATTAAGGAAATTCTTATAAATAGTAACATCCAGATAGTTGATCTGAGTAAAGGAGTATTCATGAGTAAAACTCAAAAAAGTTGTAGTCGAGTTCAGATGATCAACGAACTCATTCAGGGATTCAACTCCTCCATTCCAGAAAAGGAGTATATCATCGACATAACGTCTGTAAAGGATGGCATTAGTTGTAAAATTGTGATCATTAAAGACATGGGTCTTCTCCCATATGTAGACAGCAAGATTGGCATAGGCATTGGCACAGGGGGTGCCCATGGCCACCCCCCATGTTTGCCTATATATCCTATTTTGGAATAGGAAGATATTATTAGTCAAAATCAAATCTAGAAGAGAACATACAGTCAGCTGATCTGTATGATCTAGGTCACTTAACTCAATCAGACAATCTCTAACAGCATCTATTCCAAATTCATTGGGGATGCTGGTAAACAAGTTTTTTATGTCCAAAGTGACCATCAAAGTATCAGATCTTATATTATCAAGTAAAGTAACATTTTCCAAATCCTTCAATAACTCAAAAGAATTTTTTAAAATAGTTGGAATAAGACCTGTCAAGGGACCTAGCTTCAACTGAACATAGTGGGAGGCGTTCTCAGTGACCCATAACCTCCCAGATACAATAGGTCGTAAAGGTGGAGGGGTTATACCTTTATGCATCTTGGGAAGCCCTTTAATAAGAGGAATTAAGGGGGATTCAATCACTAAATAATCATACAGATCTTTGTCAATACACCTTGTCATCAGGAGATCGTAAAAAGTATCGTGCACATTTCTCACTATTGAGCTCACATCTGTCTTGTTCAACTCAGAATATGCTGCATCATCCTTTAACATATCATTCATTAAATCAGTATAAAATGCTGTGTCCATGGCGACTATCCCCCCCCCCCTTATCGGCTGGTCTGAAAACCAAGTTTACATTGTTAGCCAAATTATCCAATGCTTCTTTTTCAGCCATGTTTAAGTTGACAAATAATCGCTTGCGTGTCCCACTTTTATAAAACAAGTATAAATCATGTTCACAAGCTTTCTGGAAGCAATCAATGTTTCCAGAAATATGCGGTACAAAGGTGCTTCTTTTCTTTAATGTCCTAATATTATAGGACGTACCTGCATCATCTGTGTCATTAAATAAACATTTTAGGGCTAACTTTCTGGTAAACTTACGTAACATAATCATGGTATCAGACAGACAACTCCCTCGGGAGGGTATAAAGGAAAGTCCTCTATTTAGTACAGCACATTCAATGTCCGAAAATACTTTAGAAGATAAATTAAAAAACAAAGTATTCAGTTCTTTTTTCTTCTCGATTCGCGGTTGTCGCCCGATAACTTGCGTTTTCCCCTCCCTCTGCTTGTGGAGCGCTCCAGCGCTCGATGTTTGTAAGGTAAGGGAAAATTTAAGTTCAGCGCCACTGCTGACCCCGGAGTAAAACTCATGGTCTGTCCACCGTTCTTAGGTCTCGCCCCTGTATTCACTGTCCCTCTTAGACCTTCTTGGTTGCATGGAATAGTAAAAGCAGGAGTGGCAACCTCATCTGCTGAACTACTAGAGGCAGGAATATTATGATTAGGTGGGATGTCAGACAAACTGTCAGAAACAGCGGTCGTGCTGGGAGCATTAGAAGGACCAACAGTCACGTGTTCATTACTGTCTTCAGTCGCTATAATGTCATTAGTCCTCGGCCACATGAAAAATGCGACCAAGCTGGAAGTCATTACGATCTCTCAAGTTTCTTTAACTTCGTTTGTTCTAATTTATTGCTATAAAGTGTCAGTTGTCTCAACATACTGTTCAGTCTCTGTATACAGTAGTCACTTTTATAGCACTGAGTAATCATTTTATGCTCACCTTCTACCTTGCTGATCAGTTCTTCCTCCAATGGCTTGAAGTAGTCGATGAGCAAGTGAATATAGCTGTTACCAAGTTCCATATTGAGCATCTGCCATCTTCGCAGCAGATCCGGATGTGCATCCCCGTAGCTCGGCATGCAGAGGACACGCATGCCTCGCGGAACCACCTTGAAATGGAGGCATGCTTCAAGGTGTTTCCTCTGCCAAATTAGCCGATAAAGCTTGTAGAGGTTGTTCTCCAGTGATCTCAGCTGATCATAAAACATTTGCAGATTCTCCGTTTCCGAAGTTAAGGAAGAAGCAACAGTACCTTGTTCAACAAGATTAAGAAGAGAGTTCTCTTGTTGGTAAAAAATGTCATTCCAGTTATCCAGGTTCCCTGTGAGACCAGGGTTATAATCCAGTTCTATATTAGGCAATTCCATCGTGTGATGTTCGGCCAAGAGCAAAAATACCAGGATAGTAACAATAAGCACCAAACCCAGCACGACCATCCAAAGGATCCCAGCGGAACAGCAAGGGTAAATTAGTAAAAGGAAACACTGGAACCACCACGAAATAAAACAAAACTGATTTAATTAATAAAAGAAACGAGCGCTTTCACGCACATCTAACGTGCGCTTCATCAGGTTACAAATAACATATCTTCTCTCTATCCTTATATACACAGTAAATCACATAATGAAACAATTAAACAATAAGAATTAAACAATTAAGCATAATATATTAGATAGATAGGAAGTCTTGACCAAATTAGGCAATGTTAAAACACTGACACCTAGGTGTCTGTTACTATAAAACACCACAATTCAATATGTTAAATGCAAATCTGCAAGGCATAGAGGCTTAGTAAGAATGTACAGCCATATCTCCACTTTATTAGGAGATATATCCTAATCATAACAAGTAAGTACAAACATGCACAGACATTCTATCACTATGGTGGATCACTTCAAGGAAAATTCCTATAAAAATGTGCATAAAAAATGCAAACAGTCCTGTGTTAAAAATGAAAATAATGAAAATAAACTGATCCATCCTAAAGAAAAACAAGAAGGGAGGGGGGGGGAGGGGAGGAAGGGAAGGGAAAAGAAATGGAAGTGAGAGGAAAAAAGGGGGGAGGGGAAGGGAAAGGAAAGGAGAAAGGGAAGAAAGCGAGAAAGGCAAGAAAGGGTGGAAAAATAGGAAAAGTGAAAAAAGAAGAAAAAGGAAAATAGAAGAAAAAGGAAAATAAGATGGATAAATGAGATAAAATGATACAATAATTCAAATAAAATGACAGGTAGCCACCATCTACTATAAAAGTGCAGGTCTAATACTAACTGCTGTATTGAGTCCAGGTTCTATATGGGCTCTAAGGGACAAAATCCATTTTAGCTCATTAAGTTCAAGAGATCCTATAGAGTCACCTTCTCTTCTATTCGGGTATTGTATCTGTAAGACTCTAAATTCTGAGCATCTTGCGGCATACCGGACTCTGAATGGGTCTGAGTAGAGGCCTGCATATCAAAAGTAGCTGGTATCAGGGTGCGAAAGCACCTCACTGAGTACTGGCAAACTAGCGACTGGCTTAGAAGAGTAGTCAATTTTGGACCTCGACAGCCAGTCTTTTTCTTTGCGATTTTTAGGTATTCTGGTAGTTGGATCGCTAACAAATGACATTTCTGGATAATTAAATCGTGAGCCAAAATATTTAGAAGCAAAAATATACCGACGTTTAATAGTGCGTTGATTAAATTTAGCACAAAACCGACAGCAAGGTACGTTATAGTCAGGGCCTAGGCAAGGAATAAAGTACAAATGAAAATCCTTATGAGGTATTTGCTTCCCACAAGTAATGCAATTATTAACTTTTACTGACATCGGTAAGGAGCAAGAAAAAGTTTCCCCAACGGGGTACTTAGCTTTTTAGTTGAATACTTCAGTTCTGAAACTTGAAAACAAAAATGTCAAGAGACGGCCGACCGGCACTTGCGAACTGCTTCTGCTTCAGGCACCACGCGGCAAGAAAGACTGATATGGCGTTGGGCTGCATGTTTTATACCCCGACGACCTGACGTCATGGAAGAAGGGACAGCAACAGACGCAGGACCCAAGACTTTGTTAATCAGGCCAACTGAGGGCTACCTGCAAGCAGATAACCTAAATGTAATGACTGCAACAGTGAAACACGAAGGACATCCTGTCCCTCCAGCATAAATTTAGAAACTGGCAGGAAGGGTCCCCAAGGAACACCAAACACAAAAATGATGAATAAAAGCAAACTTTAATGCTGAATAAATCCAATAAATCCAATAAAAAGATGTATAAATCTAGTAAAATCGATGTGAGCGCTTCCGTTAAAACAATGTTAACCATCAGACAAGAGTCAATATGCACAGGCAATGTTTAAATATATTTTAAAACCCAATACATTCTGATTGGACACAGAAAACCAGCTGAACCATGAGTAAATAAGTAGATGTAGTTAACCCTTTGCTAACTGTTATAACAATCCAGTTCAAAAAATACGTATATAAACTAAAAATAATTTTAAAAGTTGAATGTTTGTAAAAAACTGAATTACCACACCAAGTTGAACTATTAAAAAGTTGATGTCAGCATCAGAATAGTCAAACTTTAAAAATATTTTACAATTTATGTAAAAACAAACTTTTTCTTATAAGGTGGTTGTGCAGGAAGGCTAAGTTTGTACTATTTTCTTCCTTTCCAAGGCTTTTAGTTTTAAGCCTGTTAATTGTCCTGCCATTAATGCCAGACCATTTGTCTGCATGCAAACGGATCTGCCATCTCAATTCTTTTAACTCCAATTGGAGCCCCCAGGGTAACTTGTCACCAAGAGTAACATGGTCAACAGCCATAAAACGGAATGTGGCTATTGTTGTCGTGAATGTGCCTAGCGAGTACATTATTCATGTTACTTTTCCTGATGGCATAGTCATGTTCATAGATCCTTGCCTTGAAGTTTTTCTCCGTTTTACCTACATAAAACGCTGAGCACTGGTCACATGTCACCACATAAACTGCTGCTTTGGAAGAGCAATTGTACCTCCCTTTTACTTTAAAGACAATGTTGTTAATAAGAAAACTTATTGCCAGTTTTAACCCTTATGACACCATTTACACGACTCACACTTAGACATGCCACACCGGCTTGATATTGTGTTATGTCCCTTTCTAAGAAGGTCTTTTAAATTCGGACCTCTTCTGTATGTTATTAATGGTTTATCTCCCAAGTGAGTTATGATGTCTCTATCTTTCATTAAAATATCCCAGTTTTTACTAAAAATTAACTTCAGGTTGTAAGAATCAGAATTAAAGGTGACTGTTAAAGATCTAAGGAAGGGGCTTATATTCTCCTTCGGTCTATTCATCCCTATAGCAGGTGGACTGTTGTCAAGGGTATGGCCACCAACTACAGGCTTGAAATGGCCTTTCTTGTCTGTGTGACCTCATCAATGAGCTCGTTGGCCAGTTCTGCCAGTTAGGTCCTCCTTTCAAACATAGATTTCAAGTTGCTACACTCAACTGTAAAAATACCTCTTCCCCAGAGATAAACCATTAATAACATACAGAAGAGATCCAAACTTAAGACTTTCTTAGAAAGGGGCACAACAATATCAAGTCGGCGTGGCATGTATAAGTGTGAGTCATGTAAATGGTGTCACAAGGTTAAAACTGGCAATAAGTTTTCTATTAACAACATGGTCTTTAAAGTAAAAGGGAGGTACAATTGCTCTTCCAAAGCAGTTGTTTATGTGGCGACATGTGACCAGTGCTCAGCGTTTTACGTAGGTAAAACGGAGAGAAAATTCAAGGCAAGGATCTATGAACACGACTATGCCATCAGAAAAAGTAACATGAATAATGTACTCGCTAGGCACATGCACGACAATAGCCACAGCTTCAGTTTTATGGCGGTTGACCATGTTACTATTGGTGACAAGTTACCCCGGGGGCTCCAATTGGAGTTAAAAAAAAAAAAAAAAAAAATTGAGATGGCAGATTTGTTTGCATGCAGACAAATGGCCTGGCATTAATGACAGGACATCAATTACCCCGGTCTTAAAACTAAAAAAGAGCCTTGGAAGGGAAGAAAATTATACAAACTTAGCCATCCTGCCCAAGCACCTTATGAGAAAAAGTTGAATGCTTTTACCTAAATTGTAAAATATTTTTAAAGTTTGACTATTATGATACTGACATCAACTTTTTAATGGTTCAACTTGGTTTGCTAATTCAGTTTTTTACAAACATTCAACTTTTAGAATTATTTTTAGTGTATATACATATTTTTTAAAGTGAAGTGTTGTTATAACAGTTAGCAAAGGGTTAACTACAACTACTCATTTTACTCATGGTTCAGCTGGTTTTCTGTGTCCAATCAGAATGTGTCAGAAGGTTTTAAAATATATTTAAACATCGGCTGTGCACATGGACTCTTGTCTGATGAAGTTAACATTGTTTTAACGAAAGTGCTCACATCGATTTTACTGGATTTATACACCGATTTTATTGGATTATTCAGCATTAAAGTTTGCTTTTATTCAACATTTTTGTGTTTGGTGTTTCTTGGAACCCTTCCTGCCACTTTCTTCATTTATTTGGTTTGCATCTTGCCTTTAACATTTTCCTCAGTTTATCCCTCCAGCATGTTTTGTTCATTGTGATGACAAGATTTAGATCCCTGGAGCGTGTGGCTCTAAGGGATTTCTTTAAGTGGAGCATGTCCAGCAGCTCTGGGTTTGACATGGCCTTGTTATGTTAAGCAGAGATCGCCTCTGAGTAGACAATATGCGACAGAGTATAGCTGGAGGTTTTTTTTTTTTTTTTTTTAGACTGTCAGCATATGGCATCTGCTTTAGGCCTGTGAATCTTTTAGTGAGGTATTTCTGTGGGTCCCATAGAGAACGCCGACTCCCATATGGCCAACGCTATATGGTCGACGTTCAGAATATCGACAATGGGAAAACGCCATCTCCCAATAGTGCGGAATGGAAAAATTTCCATTCTTGCATTGTAGTGCAATCTCGGAGTTGGTATATTAAAGGTACAGGGGGTTAGGGGGCGGAACCCCCCACAGGGAGTGCAGGGGGGGCTCCGCCTCCCTGCTAGCACAAAAAAAGGAAATTTTATTTTCCTTTTTAGTGACGTTTTGGCACTGTCGATATTGTGAATGTCGACCATATGACATCGGCCATATGGGTGACTGTGTTTTGGGCTGTCTGTGTTCTGTAGGTGATCCATTTCCGCAGCCTTTCCAGTTGCTGCAGATGCCTTGAGAGGTACATACCAAATGGGGCGTTGTATTCTATAATGAGTCTAATGAGGGATGAGCACAGTGACACAATGACCTCCTTTTTTCTGGAAGAAAAGCCCTTACTCATGAGGTGTGCCACATAGAAGGATTTCCTGCCTGTTGTGGCAATGTGGTTATCAAAGGTGAGACCACTGTCCACCTGTGTACCCAAGTCTCTTATCAAACTTTCGGTATTTAGTGTACTACCACCTATGTAGTAATTCACAGGTACATGTTTTTTTCCCCAAAGGGGAAAACTATACATTTCTTGGCACTGAGCTTGAGCCCGTGGCTCTGGCACAAAGCATCTGTTTCTGTAAGGCCCTTTTGTAGAATATCCACATCATTTGGGGATTCAATAATGGCTCCCAGTTTGCAGTCATCTGTGAACGTTGTTAGCCAGAGTCCCTTACTGTTGGCCTGTACTTCAGAGAAGTAGATGCCAAACAAGAGCGGTCCCAGGACTGAACCCTGAGGTACTCCACTCGTCACTTGTCTGGGGCTGGATTTAGAGTCAGCTACTTTTACAGTGTGGATTCTGTCAGTAAGCCAGTTGGCAACCCATCAAGTGATGTAGGGATTAATGCCGAGCTTAGTAAGTTTATCTATGATTCCAGAGTGAGGGATGGTGTCGAAGGACTTGGCGAGGTCCAGATAGTGTGGACCGCCTTACCCTCATCGACGGCTCTGGAGACTGATTTGAAGAAGTCAGGTTCAGGAGACAAGATCGGCCCTTCACAAACCCAAACTGGGTGGGGTCCAGTGTTTGAAGGTTGCCAATGTGTGGTTCGTCAGACTGATGGGGCAGTAGTTCCCAGGATCCAAGGTGGATCCCCCTTTGTGGAGTGGGGGAACCGCAACTCTACGCCACTCAGTGGGCATGAAGCCTGAGGTGAGGCTACGATTAAACATGACACTTAGGTGAGGTGCCAGTTCATTTTGTAGTTGGTGGTAGGAGGGTAGTGGAGGGCAACAACCTTGATGGTATGTCAGAAGCCACAGAAATAACAAAAATGTCCACAGAAAGGCATCTGAAGAGAAATGTGCCATCCTCTGGTACCTTACAGAAGTGGTCTGTCTTCTTGGGGGTGGGTGGCTGGGAAACTGGTGTCTGTGAAACTGAGGCAAAAGCACTGAGAAAGGCAGGCAAGACAGGAGGAGTAACAGATGGGCTAGGTAATTCTACCCATAAAAGCTCATAGCATTTTCTCTGTATTTCAGATACTTGGATGCTGTCCCATTTAAAATGGTCTCTCATTTTAGCTAGAGTCTTGCCAAAGGAAAGGTCTTCCATAGGTGAATCTGTTCAACAGGATTCCTCTTCTGAAGAGGCATAATTCAGAAGGAAGGGATCTGTCAAGAGAAGTTCAAATATTCCTTCCCTGAGGATCCCTCGTCCTCTGAAGAATCCTCTGCCCTAGTCCTTTTAAGTGGAGAGGCTGTACTGGGAGAGTGAGCTGTAAAGACTGGGGGTGGCCTAAGGGAAATAAGGGCATTGCAAAGGCCCTGAGTGAATTCTTGCCAGTTGCTAGCAGGTTCTTTTGGTTAAGATAAAAGTTAGGTCTTCCCTTTCTTTTTCCCATGCAAGTCTGCCCTGTGTAGGGTAGGAGGCCCTGACACAAGCCTACATTCTATCAGATCAGAACCAATCTCTTTCCTTATAAGGATCTGAGGAATCCCCTTAAGGCCTTCTGTTATCATGAGCCATGGTTCCCTCAGACATCTGAAATGGATGCCTGCTTAGCCTCTGCAGAAGTGCTTATGCTGAGATACAAGGTGTCCTTGACATCAAGCTCAGCCTGTGGATCTGAACTGTGAACCGGTCTCAGGCTGTCCTCCACCTCAAGAGAAACATTGGTATCTAGGGGCAAAGCAGAAGGTTCAGACCTTTGCTTTTGGCCTTCCACTTCAAACTACTTGCCCTCGGGCCCAGAGGATTCCTCCATAGCATTTTTTGCTAGCAGCTTTAAGGACTGGTTCTCCAGGTAGACAGCTAAAGAGAATAATCTACTCCTTAAGGTCTTTGGGACAAACACCTAACAAATAGAGCAGCTTTTGTGGTTTGGTCATAGGTAGAACAAGCTATCCTTGTGTGGAATTTGTCATTCACACTGGCACTTGACCATCTTGGATGACATGAATAATAACCAAAGACAATAACAAATTAATTCAAAAAAATCCTCAACACAGCACTTATCTGACTACTGAAGAAATGCAAACAACTCGGTGTCAGACCGTATGTTGGAATCTGGCATTCGGATCAGGTGGCAAAGAAGTTCTAAGTATAGTCTGTGTATATGCACATCAATTTTATAGCCAACATCTGATAGCAGCCTACATGTGACGTACCACATACCCTACAATAGTAAAAGTCTTTTGTATAGTGTCCGACGTTAGGGAGCTCTCTCATGTTATGAATACTGAAACAGATGAATAGGACATTTATTGAGACAGATTATTAGATGAAGGGAAATCTTACAGAACAAAAAGGGAAACAATTGTTCAAGATTTGCAATATATTCATGAGTGTTAGAAAAATTATGTCCCATGTTTATTCTTCACAAATTGCATATTAATTTGTAGCTTCTTCACAAATTAATGAAATGTAAGCACAAAATAAGCTACAAATTACTACAGCACTCAACTTTCCTCACTGTCTAGAGGAAAACAGTTTCTAGTACTTAACAAATAAGCACCTATCCAGGCATGTCTAAGAGTCAGCCCCCGGTGTTTTCTCCTGTCTACCTGATGAATCTGGGCATCTTGGGGCAATGCAGTAATTGCCTCATGCACAAAGACAACCCTCTCCTCCTACCACCCAACACTACAATCTGTGAGAGATGCACTTATATAGCCAAACTGGAAGCAAAGCTCTCTTCACTCAAGACTGGACTAGACAGTCAAGAGGAGAAGGTAAACACTTGCACCACACCACACTCAGCACATAGTCCCTCAAAACCTACACCACCAAAACACACACACAGAAACACAAAACACACACCTACATTCACGGAGGCTCTCAGTAAAAACCTGCCCAAGCAACAGGGACCTCCAAAGCAGAAACACAAGCAACCTCCACCCCCCAACACAACCCAAATGACACACACAGCCCACAAACTCAGTGTGCCACTCAACCACAGCCCATAAGGCATAACAACGTCCCCAACACTCTAGTCATAGGTGACTCAGGCACACTGATGTTCCACTCACCACGCTAAACAAGGAGAAAGTTACTGTCAGCTGCCTGTCGGGTGCCAGGATCCGCCACATAACGCATGCACTCAGGTCACTCCACAACAAGTACAAATATGACTCTGTCATTGTCCATGTTGGTGTGAATGACCTGAGACGTACCTCCTTGGACTACATGAAAAGGGACATGGAGGAGCTGTCCGATCTTGTAGCCCAGGCAGGTATGACCCTAGCCCTGAGTTGCATCCTGCCATCACCCAGAATGATACCACAGTACAAGGACAAAATGATTGACTTCAACAATTGGCTAAGCTTCTGGTGTCATTCTAAGGGCATCCAGTATCTGTCTGGCTGGGATGACATGATCGACAAGCCACGATGCTTTGCCAGAGATGGCCTGCACCTGTCGCCCCTGGGATTCCAGATACTGGCTAAGGCTCTAGCCACCCCTACAGTGCCTTTTTTAGGCAAGGTTCAAATGACAAATTCACCACCCTAACAGGTACAGGCAAGAAGAATCTGAGGATATTGCTACTCAATGTTAGAAGTCTAAACCTCAAAATGCACTCTCTCAAGGCACTCCTTAAAATGGAGAACATCGACATCTGTGCAGTGACAGAGACCTGGTTCAAGGCTCCAGAGAGTACCCCTGCATTACCAGGCTATAATTAATACCACACCTTTTGGCCACCTAACCTGGACCGAAACACTAAAGGCGGAAGCGTGTCCATATTCATTAAGGATATCCACACCTCCAGGCTAGATGCTCAGCAAAATGCATCCGAGATTATCCCAGTGCAACTAACTCTGGGCAAGACCGCAATTCAAATTGTAGCTTGCTACAGATCCCCCACCATGTCCCAGGATTCCTACTCCTCATTTCTTAATACACTGGAAAATATTAGGGTACAACCTAACACCCTAATAATGGGCGATTTCAACTACCCTACCATTAACTGGGAAAACTACTCATGTACCAACTGTTGTGCTCAACGTTTTCTGGAATTCATAAATTCCAATGCCATGGATCAACTTATCCACACCCCCACCTGGGGCAGCAATATCCTAGACCTGGTCATTACCAACATGGGCAACCGGTGCTCCACACAAGAGGTCAATTCCTCGTTGGTCAGATCCGACCATAAGCTAATCACCCTAGACATCCACCCCCCCCCCCCAACCCCCATTAGGGAAACCACACTAAAAAATTTCTCCAAAGCCAACTTCACGCTTCTTAAGACAGAAGTGGCAAACTTCACAACACCCATGCTGACGGACAATAGAGGTATGACTGCTGAATCCTACACAAATGCACTATATAAGCACTTACATGAGCGCATGGATTGTGCAATCCCGAACAGAACCAAGATGCTATCCAAAAAAGGAAGCCAATCTGGTGGTCACCAGACATAAACAAACTCTACAGCAGAAGAAAGAAACTGTTGCAAAAAAAGAGTAAAATCCCATAATTGGAGAAACTCCCTGGTCAGCTTCAGTAAGAAGCTGAGATCTCTTATAAAATCCTCCAAAGCTAATTATGAAAACAAAATCGCCACTGACTCTAAAGACAACCACACAGCATTCTATATCTATGTCAAGAATCTCAATGGCAACACTCAGATCTGCTGTGAGTTACAGCACAATGCCACTAAGTATACAAAACCAACGGATATTGCCAACAACCTGGCAGATAGGTTCACTGCTAACTTTACCCCTCTGTCATCCCCTAAAGGGCCCATCTCTATACCAGAAGAATGCAAAGTTCCTGTAATCATGGCTGCACAAGTAAAAAGCACATTATCCAAAGCCAAGAACACAGCATCCATGGGACCTGACGACATCCCAGGCTGTGTTCTACATGAACTACAGAACGAACTGGCACCCCAGCTAAGTACCATGATCAATCATAGCCTCACCTCAGGCTATGTGCCCACTGAATGGAGCACAGCGACAGTTATCCCACTCCACAAAGGGGGAGCCATCACAGAACCTGGAAACTACTGCCCCATTAGCCTAACGAGCCTGGTCTGCAAGACTATGGAGCGTATCATCATGGAACTTATAAACAATGACATTGGTAATCTCCAAACTCAGGACCCCACCCAGTTTGGGTTTGTAAAAGGCAGATCATGTCTCCTAAACCAGACAGACTTCTTTGAAGCAGTCACCAAAGCCATAGATGAGGGTAAGGTGGTTCACAAAGCCTATCTAGATCTCGCCAAGGCTTTTGACACCATCCCCCACTCTGGAATTCTAGATAAACTGACTAAACTAGGAATAAATCCCTATGTCACAAGATGGGTTGCCAACTGGCTCACTGACAGAACCCACACTGCGAAAGTAGCAGACTCCAAATCCAGCTTCAGACCAGTGACAAGTGGAGTACCACAGGGTTCAGTCCTGGGTCCTCTCCTGTTTGGTATCTACTTCTCTGAAGTACAGGCCAACACAGAAGGTCTTTGGCTAACTAAGTTCGCAGATGACTGCAAACTAGGGAGCCATAATCAAAACTCCAAAAGATGTGGACATCCTACAAAAGGGCCTTGCTGAGACAGATGATTGGTGTCAAAGCCATGGCCTCAAGCTCAATGCCAAAAAGTGCATTGTCATTCCTTTTGGTAAAATCTCAGTACCCATGAACTACTACATAGGTGGCAGCCTACTTAACATGGAAAGTGTGATAAGAGACCTTGGGACACAGGTCGACAGTAGTCTCTCCTTTGATAATCACATCGCCACAGTGGTCAGGAAATAGTTCTATGTGGCACACCATCACAAAAGGTTTCTCATCCAGGAAAAAAAGAGGTCATTGTTCCCCTCTACTCGTCACTCATTAGACCCATTACAGAGTACAGTGCCCCTTTTGGTATGTACCTCACAAGACATCTACAACTGGAAAGGCCACAGAAATACCTCACAAAGAGGATTACCGGCCTCAAAGAGATGCCCTATGCAGACCATCTCAAAAAACTGCAGCTTTACTACGTTGCATATCACCTACTCAGAGGCGATCTCTGCCTAACACACAAAGCTATGTCAAACCCAGAGCTTTTAGACATGCTCCACTTAAAGAAATCCCAGTCCCTACGAGCTACACGCTCTAGAGACCTAAACCTTGTCACCACAATAAACAGAACATGCTGGAGGGATAGATTCCTGTCCCAGAGACTTCCCATACTCTGGAACAAACTACCTATATATATCAAACAAAGCTCCTCATTAGCACTCTTCAAGAAAAACCTTGATGACTGGATGGGAGAAAGGAAATTCACCCCGGGATCACTTCTGTGGCTCTGCTCGACAGTGGCACAGGAAAATAATTTTCTTGGGTGGCGAAAGCCAGGGTACCTTTGGCTAGGCTTATATAGGCCCTAGGGCCAATAGCCTAGTACCTACCTAAGAACCTATAAGTCAAATAAAAAAAGTTTGCAAACTAAAGGGACAAATTTATCTCCCCATGCTGGATGGACAGATTTATCTCCCAGTGACTGCCACATCTTTGTAAGAGGCTACCAATTCATTTGAAACAGAGGACCTCTATCACACTGTTCAAGAGGAACCTAGATGAGTGGATGGACACCATAAATTCTTACCAGGGATAGCATCCACAACCCTTCTGGACATGGGGAGTCATCACCAAATGCAATCATTGGTATTGACTAAGTACCCCTACAGTACTACACCGAGTTGAAACAGCTAGGCTTAAAATGACCTCCGGGTCGATAGCCTAGTAATCTCCCATGATCCTGTGTTTATATGTTAATATGTTTATATCAAAGGAAAGCATGATTACACAAGATATAGCTTCATGAGGTAGTAGCTTCATATTTCAAGTGCCTTACAAATGCATTTTCTTTATTAGCAATCTACAGTGCACTGAAAGGCAAATGGAAGGCAATGTACTGAAGAAATTAATGGAAGTTATGCTTGAAAGTTAATTTTAGAAAGTTAATGAAATGTGTTGGGTATCTATGGAAATCAGATTAATCAACAGTCTGCTACTCCAGCCTTCTTAGGCTGGGGGACGAGTCTTTGCAAGGATTTTCGAGATGTGTGTACTGGTACTGAATGTTACAAAGTAGAAAGCCAATAAATCTTAATTACAGGTAACCTGTGTTTTCCTTTGTTCTTTGAGACTGATCTAAAGAAATTGACAGGCAGTCTCCATCACGATTTATGGAATAAATAAGTACTTTGCACATCCTGAAGCATTACACTTAACTGAGACTAAAAGCTAAAACTTTTTTTTTTAATTTGTACCATAACACGTGTTTAACAAAACTACTTAACAGCAACCTAAAAATTCCAGAGGACAAAAATGATTACAACAATGAGTTAGGTAATAGAAAATGAAGAGATTTTGAAAATTCTATTAAAAACCTGATTGTGTTTACTGTGGCTCTTTTTTTTTTTTTGCAATCAGCACCATACTTTGAGATCCAGGAGTTGGACTTAGTTGGTATGGTTGAAAGGACCATATTAAACAGTGCCCCCAAACCACAGCCCTATAGAACTACAATGGCAATGTTTTGCCATGTAGACCCCATACTATAAACGGAGACAAATTACTTCCTACATTTTAGTCAATAATCAATCCATTTTGCAATACAATTAACACCACCAATTTGAAGCAAACACTTAGCAATCAGATTGGGAAGCAGCATATTAAATGCTTTTGAAAAATCTAAGTAAATCACTACACAATGCTTCTTCTGGTCAAGCAAGGAAAATTGCTTTTCATAAAAAGATACAGGGGATGCCAGTGTTGAATGTCCCATAATAAAGTCACTCTGACTTTATCTAGGTAACTACCATACCTGCTGTCTCTCAACAATTGTTGCACACATCTTTCAAAGCACTTGCACAAGTTGGAAGTTAAACTACTAAATACTTCATTTCCCCTTAATAAACAGGACTAATGCAAGCCTTTGTACTTTCTTCTGCAGTCACAGAAAGTCTTACGAGTTTACAAAACTAAGCACGTCGATAAAGTAACAAAATAAGTTTCAATAACACTTAAACACACTCTTGAATTACCTGGACTACTTGAACATGTTCTTTTAACTTTACTTGAACATGTATTATACTTTCATTTTTAATGACAGGAGAGTCTACTGCTGAGAATAAGAAACTTAAAACACTTAATACTATTGTAGTTTATTTAGGCAAAACACAATTTAAGTTTTTTCAACAATATCACTTTCTGGTGTTATTTAAGTGTCACTGGCCAAGAGAACCAAGTCTAATATTGTTCTGCTAAATGCAATCGCACACTTGTAAAATAACTACTCTCCATCTTTAGTGCTAAACAGGACAAGCTCATAAGATTTCTTTTAACTTTTAATCCTTGCCTCAACTGTTTAAAAAAAATGTTGAAGCACAGTCTCAAAAGTAAAGTGTTCAATGAGTCTTGCATAACTTGGACAACATTTTTCTCTTCAAGAGTACCTTCAAATTACTGTCCCACAAATTATATCTACATTCTAATTTTGACTAGTTTAACTTCGTTTAAAATTTTGTGACAAGTGTCTAAAAAGCTGTCCATTCACCATAAAGAACACATTTATCCAATGCATTATTTCAGTTATCAGTCTTTTAGTGTTGAGTTTCTTAAAGTTCTAATGTGAAACTGTCCTCTGATGTTTGGAACATCCAGATATTGTGAAAGACATACTTGCATGATTTAATTTACTGGGGGGGGGTTGCAAGACATTCACGTTATTAATTCGGGAACCCTATTAGTAAATCTAGTGTTAGATAACCTTGCTGGACTTTGTACAAAGTTAGATGCACTCAATATATTAAGTAAATATTTATCTCTATGGGAGTGAAGAAAGGAGATTCTGCCAATAGGGATTACTACACTTACTGGTACAGAGAACAGGCAAAAGGGGGCTGGAATACACTGGAGAAAACTGGCAAAGGAACCGGATTCTGCTGATAGGGATGACTACAATTAGGGATACAGAGAAAAGGCAAGAGGGGGCTGGAATTCACTGGAGGAAACTGGCGAAGGAGCCAAGGTATTGGGAACAAATAAAGAGTGAAAGATAATAGAATAGGACTAAGCTAAGACAACATCTGCAGGCTACAGACTGCTTTCCCTATCAGGGATTGTTATCAGATTATAAATGAAGAGAAAGGGATAGGGGAATCCTATTTTAAAGACCTGCTCTGGTAAAGTTTTTATTTGTACATAAAACAGAAGCTGCTGTTATAAGATCATTAGTAGGGCATATACAATACTGTACAATATCTACAGGAATCAGAGGATGGTAGAAAAGTCTGGGAAGAGAGACTGGATAAGCAATTCAAAAATAAACAAAGGAAGGACACACATGTAGCTCCCAATTACATAACAAAATATAGAATTTTTAGCATTTTTGTGTGGATGTGTTTGCACAAGTATTTTTTTTTTATACCAAAGCAGACAAAGATTTTTTTATACACGTAATTTACCAGTGCAGTCAGTTAGAGGACTTCAAAAAAAAAAAAAAAAAAAAAAAAAAAGGATCCCAACAAAGTACATTGTCAGGAATACCTGGCAAGCAAATGGATGTAACTAAGGGAATGACTTTTTGAGCTGGGATATGGGAGATGGATGCACACTGATTTGCAGCTTAAATTTTAGTTCTCCAAGGGTGAAACCCCAGAAAGGACAGCCAGTAAAATTGCCTAGACATAGTAATGCATTAAGTTTAATTCTGGCAGCTTCCAAAAAGCAATTACTAGAAAACAGAAATCAAAGTATAAAAAACTGTATTTGAAGTAGTGAATTTTGCAACAAAGATTAAATAACTGGAGGCAGGATATTTAGAAAAGGGAAGGAGCATATTACATAGAAAAAAATGAAATTGTGGGAACAATACATGCAGACAAATGTTTTGGACAAAGAATGAGGTTTAAGGGAAGGCAGGAACTTACCAATTTATATAATGTTGGATTGATTATATTGTGCAAAAAATATATCTGATTTATAATGTTTTAACTATGAACATGTAAATAAGTTTCTTATATACTTGCCAATTTGCCTATGTCTCAAGTGATAATTCAATAAAGGTGTTATAGTTTTCGGTCATGTTACTTGATAGCCACATGACTCAATCATTCTAAGGATAGAGTCCCCTAAAAGCATGGCAAGCAAGTCATCCAGAACGCCGTCCAGATAACTAAGGAAATCATCGTACAACAGACTAGCCATAACTGGTGTTCTATAAGCAAGTGCAAGTCTACACGACTCCCATTGGTTTACATCCCTCTGTATCACATCCTACTTTCCAGACAGGATACTAAGGATTCATGTATGAGAACCATGACACCTCCCTCCCTTCCCAGCTAACATGTTAGTCTCATAGTTAATAAACCCTTTAAACTTAAGATCATCACAGTCCCAAGTGTCTGTAATGTAACGGTATTGCACCAATAGTGACCTATTAAGAACTCAAGTTCAACCTTCTAGTTTTTTCAAGCTTTGAGCACTGACATAGTGACAACTTGAAGAACTTGCTGTATTTTTTTTTGTCTGTGTAACAGCACCCATGGGATCGAGATCTAAAAACTGTAAACATTCCTTCCTGATGATGAGCTCATTCTCTTTCTTACTAAGATGCAGCCTTTCATTAGGAAAACATAGCTGTGTCAGCAGTCAACTCTTCCCAGAGTGTTAAACACTATAAGCTTTACAGTCACCCTGCTTGCATACCTATGTATAAAAAAGCTTGGCTTTTCCAAACATATAATTAAGTTTTGTACTAGGAAATATGTCACGATAATATACACACATTTCTTCACAGATTCTAAAAGCATACATTTTCATAATTTTCATCATGTGTTCCCAAAGGATACTATTATACATAATCAGTACCTGAAAAAACTCAAAAATATATTATTTTTTACTATTAATATTTACTATTTATTTGTCATAAATTTAAAATTATTCTACCTTGTCATCTTGTGGAGTATTTGGTTTGCTTAGCATTGCATCTTTCCACACTAACATGCTACTAATTAGCTTGCAACCTCTTGCTGTCTTGACTGCTTATATACTGCTTAAATGACTTCCTGCATCTGTACTAGCCATCAACAGAGCAAAAACTGTAACAACATGCCTCCCCCATACCTTGGACAGCAACCCTATAAAACAAGACTGGGAGGCTCCTTCCAGGGCCAAATATACAGTAAGGGCAGTCAACTCAAAAGTCACCATATTTAAAAGCACAACAGGGAAAGAGCGAGTATGAAACAAAACTGATCTAAATTGTAATAAGTGCAGTAGTCTAAATGTACTTCCCTGGATGTAAAATGGAGTCCAAATGCTTTGTTTTTTAGCTTCTGGAGATCTCCGGTTTCCAAGAGTCTTAAAGACAAAAATGTCTGACTGCTTGTACAACATAAAATGCCTGAGGAAATGAAGGCTGGAAACAGTTAAAGCTCTAGCCAGCAGTGCATCTTCTAAGAACTGCAGAACTTTTCACTGCCACTGGGTTTAATGACCTCAACTCTAGATAAAACTCACACAGCTGTACAAAATCAACAGCATGTTTTAAGTCTGTAAAGTAAATAAAGCACAGCAATTTCCTACAAAGACAGACACACTGTCACCTATCCTAAGGGATCTACAACAATGAAAGGAAGCAAAAACTGGAATTCTGAAAACCATTTTGAATCTTTAAACCCTCTTTCACTAATACAGATATCAACATTGTCCAAAGAAAAGCTTCAAAGCCATATTTTACTGTTGAGGCTCATTTAGTTTAATAAAGTTACTCTTGGAATATGAAAATGTCTGAAATGATGACATTGGGATGGAAATTATCTTTTTCACTAATTATGATTTAGATGGACACAGGCAAAGGCCAAAAAGTATGAAGCAATTGGGTTGCACATCTCATTTCAGGCCAAAGAGACTTAGACCTTACACACACATTGAAAATCAGTTCAAGTTTACCACTCAAAGTATAATATGAGGCAGTTCACTTTTTTACTAATTTTAAAGTTTAAAAAGTGCAACACAAGCAATGTGTTGGAAAACAAACTTAAAAAGGCTAAATGTTTACAGTTATTAATCATTCATATCCTCTGGGATTGTTAATATGGCCTTTTTCTTTCCCTCAGCTACTATGCTGTGGAATTATTCAAACAATGCAGCTCCCACACAGGGGCCAATAGTCAAGGTGACAAGGATGAATACCTTCACTCCAAAGTCAAGAGTTTCTGTATTTTAATGTCCTACACTTGCCACTTGTACCATCCTCCCCTTCAGCCACACTAAGCCATACGTGCCCATATTTCAGCATGGCAGGTTTAAAGTGAAACAACCATGCAGTAGCTCCCTGCAGGTGGTAAATACTGTCCCTCACCCAAAAAGGCACATAGGTATGAAACCACAACTTCCTCTCCCCCGGCTACTATGGCATTAAGGCTGCTACTATAACCAAAGGTGCAAGCATTACAAATGAGAATTCCCCTTCTGTGCCATTAGGTCAGATCATACAGAATACTCAGAAATATTACCAAGATCATGCACTCTATTTCTGGGTTCTCTGCTACCTAAATATAACCTGCTATGTGCATTGATGGGTGTTTTTCAGTTTGCCACCAGAGAACAAACCACTGTTCATATTCATTTAGTAGTTCTCGTACCTCATTTTCTGTCTTGGATTTCTTGGCAGCAACATCTGTTTTTACTTCCTGAAAGGAAAAAACATTTTGTTGCGTCTTTCGGCTTTTTCCCGGTTAGGGGTCGCTACAGCGGAACTCCGATCCACTAATGATTGGCAGTAGATTTTTACATGCCGAGTTGCCAGCTCTGACGCACAACCTTCAACGAAGGTACGCCCTTTCATGCACGTCTCCACACAGAAGACGCTCTAGCTGAGAATCAAATAGGACAACGTCTTACTGTGAGGCGACAATGCTGCCACAGCACCACCACCGCAGTTGAAAGGAAACAAACATTACTTATTTAATATTTGTTAAGCAGGACAGACAATCCACTTACACAGGAGGCCAGGTAAGAGAAGCCGCAGTTCAATAATAAATGAAAATATACATTAAAGTAGCTAGCACACAATGTCATGAACACCACAAATACGAATACAAATCACAAAGAAATCAATTCAAACATGTAATAAAAGTGAACTGAAAATGAGCACTTGAAGCAAAACTACAAAAGATCATTGCATAAACTCTTTTTGAGATAGTGTGTACACTGCACATATTAGAATACTTAAAAGCAGCAATGGTTAATGCATATACTTGAATTTATGTGAAGTTCGCCTTTTGCCGTAATGCTTATTACAGCATACAGCATAGTGACAGAATTAATAAGTAAGCTTAAGAATGAATACCTGCTGCTGCCTGCAAATGTCTGCTACAGCAAGCTAGAAATCTTCCACAGTAAAGTTGATTTCCTAGCACTTGAAGGAGCCAGGTAACACACTTCCTTCTTTGTATTTTTTTTTTGGGAGGAGAGGAAAAACAGATTGCCTACTGGCTATTAAGTGGACTAACACTGCAGGGAATGGATTAGCCAAGATACGGGACTTCAGCATATTCTCGGACAGATATCTGCAACACCCACTTTGTGAGTTCTGACATCTAACCAGTTTAATAGAAATACAAGGCAAAGGAGTCCTGTGATCCATCTGAACCTCTCCCTAGAGTTCCACAGTATCCATTAAAAACAGAGGCAGAGCAGGGAATTAATCCTATAATTCACGCAGAATAACAGTGCCAGCTAAAAGCCCTTGCAATGCTCTTATTCTCCATTAAAAAGGCTAGGAAAAAAAAATTGTGCAAGATTTGAGGGCTGTAAACAGTGCCGTATTAACACCTTTTCCTGTGGTTTCAAATCAAGCAACAATATGGAGTCATAAACCACCTACAGCAAAACAAATTTCTGTGATGCATCTGTGTTCAGCATTCTTTTCTATACCTATTCATCCTGACCGTCCATTTCTGTCTGCCTTTACTTATAAGGGACAACAGTACACATGGACATGGTTACCTCATGGTTCTGACAAATCTCCTTCATTATTTTCTCAAATTCTAAAAAACAGTTGGGAAGATGTCGCATTTCCATGTGGGCTTCTGTTAGTGCAATGTGTAGATGATTTACTAATAGCATCTGATTCTTTTCAGCAGTGTCAACAGGATACAGCAGGATACAATACAATACATCTTTTAACTATAAACTGGAACAGACAAAAACACACCAATGGACTATAAGTTCTCCCACAACCAAAAACTGTTTAAAACATTCTTCAGATTTGAAAAAGTAGATTTGAAAAAGTTTTACTTATATGTAGGATGAAAGTGCTTATGTTTTAAATAAATGGTTTTAGGTTGTGGGAAAACTAGTCTGTTTATGTTTTTTTTTTTTGTCTGTTTTAATTTAGAGTTTGTATCTTTGTCATTGGTTTTTGACATCTTTTAACTATCCTTGCAGAAAAAAGACAAGGTATCAAGAGAAAAGTTATAGCTATGGTCATCTCAGATAGATTATCTTGGTTATCTGATATCTCAGGGTAGCAAGCAGATGTTGCCATCTCATATTGAGGCAATAACTACAGCGCCACTACCAATTACTCAGCATCAGCTTAGATCTTTCTTGTGTACGACAGGATACTACACACTGTCACTGGTACTTGGGCATGATCTTACAGTACCTGTCCCTCATTCTGCATCTTTTCTCTTAAAATGAAAACTCAACCCCTCTCGGCTGCACATCTAATTAAATATGAACTTGCACTTCTTTCTGATACTTCTATTTGTCTCATATGCTATCCTGTTCTAAATCCTGCATCTTTATTATCTATTGCTGAAGATAGATAACAGCATGATTCTGCTTGTCTGACTAATTATATGCTTCCTTCTATGAATGACTTATGGACATGCCTATATTCAACGTTGAACTATATCTATTTGTAGATGGTTCCTGTGGAAGAAACTAAAATAGAAATTTGCTAACAGGAGTATCTATCTGCACCAGTAACAATTTTTGCTTCAGCAAAGATTAGAAGGTGCATATTCTGCCCAGGCAGCTGAGTTAGTCCCTCTACACTGGGCTTGTGAGCTAGACAGAGGAAAACGTACTAATGCCTATACAGAGTCTCACTACACCTGTGGCATAGTACATGATTTTGGGCAACTATGGAAACAAGAGGGGATTTTTATCCTCAGCAGAAACTCAGATTAAAAATTCTTTCTATTTCAGTGTTCCTTTAAAGCTATTTTGTTACCTACAAAATTAGCACTAGTTAAATGTAGTACCCAACAACAGGGTATAGATACTGTATCAAAGGGAGAACATTTGGTAGATCAAGCTGCTAAGCAAGTTGTAAAAGGACGTTGTGCAGAATTACATGGGATGTTACTGCAAAAATCTAACAGTGATGTGTCTGATTTATCAGCTTTCCAATCTGAAGCATCACAGGGATGAGGTCAGAGGGAGCTTAATGATGGATGCAGTAAATCCACTGATGGGTTACTATGACATCGGGATGGCTGACTGGTGGTGCCTGCCTCTGTTATCTTATCTGGTAAGGACATATCCTTTACCAGCCCATGCAGGTGACAGCAGCATTATTTAATCAAATTACCCAAAGTCGGTATGCCCCTCATGTCTCTTGACACTTCAGTGCGTTAATAATTGTGCAGTAAGTTTAGAACACAATGTTAGCAAAAATGCAAACATTAGTGCTACATGCGTACCACTACCCTGGGGACCTTTGGTTAAATGTGCAGATGGACTTTGTCCAGATGCCAAAGATCCATAATTTACAATATATATTGGTAGTGGTATACATGTTTTCTACATGGGTGGAAGCTTACAGAATCTGCTTTGCGAGATGGGCAAGAGTTGTTAAAAAGCTTATTTCTGATTTCATTGCTAGGTTTCATGTATCTTGTACTATCAATAGTGATCAGGGAATACATTTTAATAACTCTCCGATCAGAGAGCTGTGCAAGATCTTTGGCAATGGGTTTAAGTCTTCACTGTCCCACCCCATCCACAGTTATCTGGATTAGTAGAAAGGGTCAGCTGGACCCTTAAAATAAGATCTGTAGTAAAACAAATCTTATCTGGCCAGAGGAACTTCCCTTATAATTAATGAGTATGTGTACATTAAATACTACAAGGAGATGGAGTCCCTATCCAATAATAATGAGGAAACCTATGGCCCTTCCAGCTACTCCCACTGTGTCAAATGATGAAATACCTTTAACAGATGACGTTAAATTGTCTTACTGCACAAAACATATTCATTTCTTGCAGGAATACCACAGATCTGTAGAAGCAGCTCTTCCTCAACCTCCTGACCAGCCCTGTCTCCAGCTACAGCCTGCTGATTGGGTTTATGTTAAAGCTTTCCAGAGAAAGAACAGTTTGAGTCTAAAGTGAAAAGGCCCTTTTCAGGTCCTGCTTACTACATTCTCTGCAATCTGCTGCACAGGACTACCAACTTGGATTTATTCATCACATTGTAAAAAGACTTGCGTGGAAGCCCCAGACAAATCATCTTCATCAACAAAGGAAGTTCAAAAACTACAAGACGAACTACCTGCCCCAGTGAAGGATTAATAGAGAAAATCAACTCAAGACAGCAGTTCATGGTGAATCCATTGACAACAGGTACTTTTATTTTGTTTTTGATGCAGTTTCCTTTTATAAACTGGTCAAGAAAGAATAGTTTCTTGTTGGTCCTTTGACAACATGCAGTGGACTTAAATGTGGCAAACTGTTACCATGCATCACAGGTAACACTTGAAATGGAAGTCAGTGATACTAACTTAACTTTGCATAATGTGACTGACTTTTCAAAAGGTTGTCTTTCTTCAGCTTGCAACCATAAAATCATGAAGACATATGTTATGCCAAAAATGGAACTGCACCTGTGAGAACCAGCAAATGCAATGACACTAGACATGAAAGTGTGCTGAACTCCTTACACCTGCAAAGCTATGACTGGGGACATGGCATGGGCATGATAGAGGATTGTTACATTTGTGGTGATCGTGCCTACCCCTGGTTGCCTACAGACTGGTCTGGATGTTGGTTTGAGGGCTATATTATTTCTGCTAGTCAACATTTCAAAAGCCCTCCAGCAGGCAGACTGAGAAATAAATGGGCAATTCAATGGGCAGTGCAAGTGTTTTCAGTCTTTACTCTGGGGTATGGAGAGCAAAGGACAATGCTCGAAACCACTATGCTTGCTCAAATTCTTCAGGCGGTAGCAAACCACATTTCATATCACATCAGGATGGCAAATCAAGAAATGACTGAAATGCTAACTGTGGTATCACAAAATCAGCTAGCATTCAACAAAGGTAGCTGACAAGGCCACCCCTTGCCCTCACAGGAAGTCATGGTTGTTCCTATATTAGTGACTATCATGATGAACAAGAAAACTTAGCTAATTTCATGGAGCTAGGAGCCAAGGTTCTGAACAGTACAGCAGAACAATGGACACTTTTTGATGGTTAGGCAGTGTATTTGGTAACCTGGGAACTAGTATATTACAAGGTACCATTAAAATAATTTGTATTATTCTTTTAGTTGTTTTAATATTTTTCTGTTCTGAAGACTGTGATTACAAAATGCTCAATATCACCTACACATGCAATGCCACTTACAAGAGTATCTGATGATGAACAAATCACTGCAGATGATGAATAGTATGTTCCTGAAGCATATTTTACTAATTAAGAAGAATTAAAATATAAACGTGGGTGACGCACAGTATCAGAGGGAGGACGGTTATGAAAAATGATGTCTCGTGTTTATTCTTCAAAAAATGCATATTAACTTGTAGTTTATTCACAAATGAGTCAAAATGTTTATGTCAAAAGGAAAGCTAAAATACAGATGCATGATTATGCAATATATAGTGTCATGTTTTTATATTTCATGTGCTTACAGATGCATTTTCTCCAATAGCAATCTATAGTCTACTGACAGACAATTGAGGGAAAAGTAAGTGCTGAAGTAGTTAAGGAATGTTACATTATGCATGAAAGTTTTAGAAAGTTAATAAACTGTCAGGTATCAGTGGAAACCAGATTAAACAATACACTCTGGCCTTCTCAGGCTGGGGGATGAGTCTTTGCAAGGATGCCTGTGAGACAGTGTGTACTGGTACTGAATCTTACAAAGTTGAAGGGCCAATAAATCTTAAGTACATGTGGTCTATGTTTTAAAAGGCATACTTGTGCACCAAGTGAGGATCATGGGTGCACAAAATAATTAAAAATTAAATGATTCATTGAAAGCAATGCAATGTCAGAGTTCTGCATGCATGAAATTGATAAGAAAAGCAATATATATTGGACTTTTTTCTTTGTTCTTTGAGACGGATTTAAAATTTTGGCAGGCAGTCTCCCAGCTCTATTATGGAATAAACAAATACTTCGCACACACTGAAGCATTATTCTTGACTGAGACTAAAAGGTAAAACTTCTTTTTTTAATTTGTACTAGAACACATTTAGCAAAAACTACTTAACAGCAATCTAAAAAAAAGCACAAAAACTATTACAATTAAGTTAGGCAACAGAAAACAGGAGAAATCTTGAAAATTCTATAAAAATCTGTATAGAGCACATGAACAAGGAAACTAAGAAAGGACAAATGTAACTATTACTGGAAGAGTTAAATATGCCAAAGTAGGAGGAAGATGAAGCTAAAGAATTCAGATGAGGACTTCTGAGATGGATGCACACTGATTTGCAGCTTAAATTTTAGCTCTCCCAGGGTGAAACCCCAGAAAGGACAGCCAGTAAATTTGTCTTTTTGGGTAAATTTTAGTTACCGGCTAGTAAGTGCACTGCCAGGATGACAGCAAAGAAAAAAATTATAAAACCTTTAAAACAATCAACAACAAAAGGTGGCTGAGAAGAATCCTGCAGCTGCTCAGAAAAACGCAGTTCAAGCTTGAGCGCTGGTACAAGACATGACTTCCAGTAATCATTTAAGTCAAATGTGATACGAGTTGATTAAAATAAATTAAACACTGAAGGAGTTTATCAAAGAAAATAACAAAAGGATGGAAAAAATAGAAGCTTTAAACAGATATTCAGATGAGCTGATAAAACTGTAAAAATCAGAGGTCAACATGAAGAAAAGGCTTCCAAGTACAATACTGCTCACGAAGAAATATTTCAAAAAATGGCAGAATTTGAGGACATCGCATTTAGGGAAAACCTGAGATTTTCTACTGTACCAAAGAAACTGGCAGGAGCAGACTACTAAGTTCATGAAAGCAAAAATAAATAATTATACTGATATTCCACTACAACAGATGTTAATTGCAAGGGCACATTATGTGTATGCTCCAAACATGGCAATAAGAAAGCAAACAAAACATCTAAAGATGCAATCCTACCAACACAAAGAGGTGATTTCAACAAGACTGTGGCAGAAGGAAGAAGTACTAAAAGTTGGAGACAGTGTTTTTGTGGAAAATAATACATCATGCTACATTAAGAACAGAAATAAATGTATTCCACTAATCTGGGAATGTCGAAAAGCATGTTTGAAATTCAAGCTGCTGTACGTAGTTATCTTCAGAATAGTTTTCCCTGGAAGAGCAAAGTTATTCTTGATAGAGCACAGGCCGAGGAGGAAATACAAAATTGTCCAACAAAAAGTGAGCTATCAAACAACAGGGGTCTCTGCTTCTTGTTTTTCTGATAAGGTTCATAGAGAGACTTTGCCAGTGAAACCTTTTCCAATGTTACAAAGGAACATTCTTGAGAGACAGTAAAAAGGACAGGAATTGACTCGAGGAACAAGGAGCATGTTGGAAATTAACCAGAGACTGGCGCTGGTAGTTGGAGATCAACAGGAAGAAAACCAGCAACTGAGAAATTAATGAATAAATGTGAGATTACAAAGCATCGATCACATTTGTGAAATATGGCTGACCAAGAAAACCTGGAAATATTGGACTTTTTTTTACTTTATTAAACTTGTAGGGGACTCCACAAAGTATATGCCCTACTTCATGTCATCAATGTTTGGAAGAACATAAAAGGAGAGGGGAAGAGGGGGGAAAAGAGGTAACTAAGTAAAACTATTTTGTTCTTAACAGCATTTTTATAAATCATGACATATACTGCATGTTAAACAGTAAAGCATTTTCAGCTATTTTTGTGTGTTATAGGGATACTAAACAGGTGTCCTTTTTTTTCTTTTCCTTCCTTTCTCATTTTTTAGAGGGAGAGAGAGAGAGAAAAGAAAAAAAAACCTGGACCAAAGTGTTAATATGCTGTAATCTTGTGTTGTTGAGTTGAGGGATGGGTTGTAAAGGTATATAGATCATGATAGGAGTAAAATTGATATGCTTTCAGAAAACAGTGTATACATATAACACAAAATCTGAAACTAGACATTAAAAAAGCTGTTATACATAAAAGTTGGGAATAACTTCCTATCATAATGGCAACATTTTCCATATTATCTTTGAATGTGAATGGTCTTACATGTATAGACAAAAAAGAAAGTAGTAAACTATATTAAGAAATGCAGAGTGCACACAGCTATGCTACAGGAGATTCACTTGGAAAAACTGAGCATGTGAATTTGATAAGGAAAGGATTTTAAGATGGTTATTCAGCACAGTATATGGGACAAAGGAAAAGGAGAGTACTTATATTAATTGCTAGAGGAGCTCCAATAGAGATGGATGAAGAAAGAAAAAAGAATAACAATGGTAGAGTTGTAGTAGTAAGGGGTTACTGGCAAGGGAAGAGGATTACTTTGGCATGTATTTATATTCCACCTAAAATTGCTACAATGGAGCTTAAGAAAATTCTGGGAGAAATAACCAACTTGCAGCAGAGAATATTACTTATAGGTAGGGACTACAATTTGACTTGCAACAGTCAGGATGTATCTGGTGGGTCTTGAAGGTAAAGTACAAAAAAGGGCAGATTTTTGAAGAAATTTATGAAAATATTTGGCACTAAGGATGTCAATTAAGTAGTTGGAACATGGAGTGTGTAAGATAACTTACATCGGTAAGTACCAGTACTCTTTTTCCAGGTTCAAAAAAATATATATTTTTTCTTTTTTCCTTGTCTTTTTATGTCCATATACAATGAGAAAAGCCTTCCCTTTCTAAGGCCAGTTTATTCATTCCACTTTGCCTATCAAGGTTTCGCCTCTCTCCCAAAAACAGCTCGATAACACATGATTACTTCATGTGTATGCCAATTACCGGCATTACTCTGCATGCTGGACCTGCATATTTAGGCCCTTGTACTGTCCTTGTCAAGACATCCAATTAACATCAATTGTCAGTATTGCACTGGACGAACTTGCTGCCAGTGGAAGTTAAGACATTTATGACTGAAGAATTGTAAAAACTGTTAAAAAAAGCTAAATGTCTACACTGCTCAAAACACTGCTTACTCAGGAGACAAACTGAATAAAACCAAAACTGAGCACAAAGAAAGGGGTCTATATCATATCATCGAATGGCATTTCATCGACATTGAAGTCCATTGCGCCCCCACAACCCCAGTAATTATATATACTAACTCCAAGATCGTACTACAGTGGGGCAAAAGGTAAATTTCCTGATCCCTGCTATAATGAGATCTCAGTCAGAAGGTTTGAGGGACTGCACTGTCGATGAAATGACATGTGACACTGTGGCCGTCTGATATGACACAGACCCTAATAAAAGCTGAGAACCTTAAAATGTTTCTTTATATTAACTCCCTATTTCATAGTTATTTTTGTTGCACAGGACAATTAGGCCATTAAAAGCACAGACTCCTGGATTCCAAGGCCATACTTTCTATCTCTAATCTATGTAGCGTTTTAATGGTTAAACTTATTTTATTCCTAAATTATACAACTCAGATGGCTGTCATGGACAAACAGCTTTCTTCTCAATAATCTGTAAAGTATGTTATGCAAATCAAGTGGTTTTAATCATAATTCATAAGAAAGATAAATTATATTATGCACCCTTTTGTGCTTCTCCTCTGAATTGACTCCAACATGCTAATATCAACACAGTTCAAGTAACATAAACCCAAGTTATATTCTATTATAGGTTATACAACTGAAATATGCCTTTATAGCAATACCATGTTGTTTTCAAAGTTGGAACAAATGCAAATGTGACACCAAGATCCCTAATATAAGGAACCACTTAAAAATTCTGATGACCCATTTGTAGGTCAGTATTACGAAGTACAATATATATTAACAACTTGATATTTATTCACGTTAAAAATTAAACCCATTCAGGTAGCTTACTCTTCAATGTCTTTCAATTGTCAAATACTCCATAACTGAAATGTGTACTGTGGCTCATTTTTTTGCAATCAGCAGCATACTTTGAGATCCAGAAATTACATTTAGTTTGTATGGTTGAGAGGACCATATTAAACAGTGGCCTCAAACCACAGCCCTGTAGAACTACAGTGGCAAACATTTTCCATGTAGACCCCATACCATAAACTGACACATATTACTTCCTATGTTTTTTGTCAACTATCAATCCATTTTGCAATATAACAAACACAACTAATTTGAAGCAAACACTCTAATCAGATTGGGAAGCAGACTTTTAAATGTTTTTGAAAAATCTAAGTAAATCACTATACAATGCTTCTGGTCAAGCAATGAAAATAAGAAGTTATGTACCTACCATAACGTTCCATGTTAGTTGTCTTCTCTCGCCTTCTTTCTTGCTTGATGGGTTCGGAGCCGATTCCTCGGCTCCGACTCGGCACTTGCTAAGCTCGAGAGTCACTTTTACCAGCTCGAGGCAGCCCCATATCCCATGATGCAAGGCGGTAAGTACCCAGATCTCGTTTGATGACAAAGGGCAATAGCACCAAGCAAAAAATACTTCCAAAAGGAAGAAAGAAACTTACAGATGGAATAAGGACCAGGTCTGAATGGTCTTAAGCATAACAGTTTCTTATAACAAGGTCTGTCCAGGCCAGGGGAAGGAGGGAGGGTCAAGAAAGAAGGCGAGAAGACAACTAACATGGAGCGTTATGGTAGGTACATAACTTCTTAATGTTAAGTTGTCAATCTCGCCTTCATTCTTGCTTGATGGGACCGCGTCCTAGCACCTCTATCCTGGGTGGCTCAATGGAACAAACTCTTGAGGACTGTAGAGCCAAAACTGGCTCTGTCCCTGGAGGCCAAGTCCAATTTGTAATGGGAAACAAAAGTGTGAGGAGTGGCCCAAGTGGCCCTGCACAAATAGTGTCCAAAGGAAGTCTAGCTTGAAAAGCTGTAGAAGTAGCTAAGCTCCTAGTTGAATGTGCTTTAGGTTTTGAGCACAGCTGTTTTCCCCTGAGCGTATAAATTTCAGAGATGACCGAAGAAAGCCATCTGGACAAGGTCACTTTAGAAACAGGAAGGCCTTTTTTATTATCCGCATAGGAAACAAAAAGTTGATCAGATTTTCTAATTTTTTTGTTCTGTCCAAATAATATCTAAGTTGACGGTGGACATCAAGATAATGTAGCTTTTGTTCAGCCCTATCTGAATAGTTAGGGAAAAATACAGGGAGATCAATGGATTGATTCAAATTGTTCTTTGAAGCGACCTTAGGCAAAAAGGTTGGGTTCGTTCTCAAAGATACTCTGTCTTTGTGAAAAACCAAATAGGGGTCGAACCGAAAGAGCATGAAGTTCAGACACCCTCCTGGCAGATGTAATAGCCACTAGGAATAAAGTTTTCCAAGAAAGATGTTTCAGGGAACAAGAAACAGCTGGCTCGAAGGGGAAGAATCAAGGATGTCAGCACTAAATTTAGATCCCACTGAGGAGGAGGATTCCTGATTGGAGGCTTTAGTAGGAAAATTCCTTTCAAGAAGGCCCTGCAGAGCCTATGGGACATAATATTATGATCTGCGACCCGACATGAAAGTTGGAGATAGCAGCCAATTGAACTCTGACTGTGGAAGAAGAGGAGCCTGCATGAAAAATCTCTGCTAAGAAGTCCAGGACTGCCTGAACAGGGGCAGTAAAAGGATCAATATTCTTGGCCTTAGCCCAATAAGAGAAACGTTTCCATTTGCTTGTATAAATCCTCCTGGTAGAGGATTTTAGTGAAGCCACTATGATGTCTCTAACTGGGTTAGAGATCAAAGGAAGCCTGGCTAAGGAAGGAAGTGGAGCAACCATGCTGTGAGGTTGAGAGAAGGGATTGACCGGTGCAGCTGACCCGATTGGTGAATCAGAAGATCTGGCACTGGGTCCAGATGCCACGGCTGCACCAAAAGGTGATGATGGAGGAACGGAAACCAAACTTGTCGAGGCCAGTAAGGGGCAATGAGAATCAATTTGGCCCTCAAAGCGGTAGCTTTCTGGATAACCTGAGGGATCAGAGGAAAAGGAGGGAAGGCATAAAGAAGTCCCTGGGGCCAATCCTGGGTCAGAGCGTCTCTGGGGGGATGGCCTGATGGAGGGAAGAGGCAGAAGAAGTCTGGACATTTGCTGTTTTGGGGAGTAGCAAAAAGATCGCAGCATGGACGACCCCACTCCAGAAAAATCTCTTCCGCTATAGATTGCTTGAGAGACCACTCGTGAGGCATGAGAATAGCTCTGCTCAATCTGTCCGCTACAATGTTGGTTTTCCCAGGGATATGCGTTGCTAACAGAAACCGATGAGAGGAGATCGCCCATTGCCATAGTCTGAGCGCTTCTCGACACAAGGGGTAGGACTTGGTTCCGCCCTGTTTGTTGATATACCAAACTACAGACATGTTGTGTGTGGACTGCAATTGTCCCTACGGGAAGAAAGTCGTTGAGGGCTTGCAACGTTAAAAGCACTGCTCTCATCTCCAGGACATTTATGTGCAGATGGTACTCGAACGGCTGCCACGTCCCATGAACCATCCTGCCCTGATAATGACCCCCCCACCCGATCAGGGAGGCATCCGTGGTGACAGTGGCTATCGGGGATGGGGGTACAAAGTGCCTGCCTTGGTGAACCTGAGGAGATGTGATCCACCAAGCAAGATGCTCTTTGCATGTCTGTGTCACCAGTATCTGGTGACGCATTGGAAGTTGCTGGTATGACCATTGTGTGAACAGCATCCACTGAAGAAGGCGCATGTAGAATCGAGCCAGGGGAAGAAGAGTAATGGCCGCAGCCATGAGACCTAATACCTTTAGAACCATTCTGGCCTGAACTTTCTTGTTGGCCAGAATGATCCTGACATGACTCTGAATGTCTGAAACTCTTTGATCTGTAAGGGTAGCTGACATCCGAACAGCGTTTAAGTTTGCCTATGAAGGTAATAGACTGGCAGGGCGATAAGGATGACTTTTCAAGTTTATTGAGATGCCCAAATGAGAACAAAGGTCTATTGTGTAATCCCTGGCTTGTATAAGCTGATGCCTGGTGGTGGCTGACAGGAGCCAGTCGTCGAGATACGGAAACACCTGGAATCCTTGACGTCTCAGGTGAGCCGTGACCACTGCCATGCATTTGGTGAACACTCTGGGGGCTGTAGTGAGACCAAAGGGCAGGGCTCTGAACTGGAAATGACTGGACCCCAGCCGAAAGCCCAGAATTCTCCTGGACCGTCTGTGAATTTTGATGTGATAGTACGCATCCTGAAGATCTATTGAGCACATCCAGTTGTCCTTCTGTAAGAAGGGCAGAATTGACTGAAGAGTGACCATTCGCAATCTTGTCTTCCTGACAGACTTGTTGAGTCTGCTGAGATCCAATATTGGTCTCCAGTCTCCCGTCTTTTGGGGACCAAAAGAACCTTGAGTAGATTCCGGCTCTGAATGGTCTATTGTAACTGGCTGAATGGCTCTTTTTGCAGTAGTTTTGAGACTTCTAACTCTGCAATTTCCCTTAGACCGGGTGGTACATCTGGAAGGGAACTTGAGGAAGGACTTTCCTCGAAAGGAATTATGTAACCCTTGGATATGATCGACTGTACCCATCTGTCTTGAGTGAGGGAATGCCAGGCTTCTGGGTACAGTGATAATCTTCCCCCAACTGCCTCCAAGGAGGGACAGCCGGGCAACACCTCAGGGATGCTGAAAGGGCTTGTCAGAGAGGCTCCCTGTTTCCCTGGTTTTTCGGACCCCCTCTGCCTCTAGAGCGGCGTCTGTTGTTGTTACCCCCTCTGCCTCTAGGGGTAAACTGATCACGTGAATCCGGCGTGACTCCTTGGGATTTACGGAACCACATTTTCCCACCTTTCTGTCCTTTGGGATAAGGTCTAGAAGGGGTGGAAAAATGGACTCCAACAGCAGAAAGAGTCTTGCCGTCCTGCTCGCACCTGGTCAAGGTTTCCTTCACCTGAGGGCCAAACAAAGCTGACCCATCAAAGGGAGAATTTGTGAAGGACGCCTTAAAGGGATCCGCAAAATCACATAGCCGCATCCAGGCTTGGCGTCTAAGAGCCACACCTGTACCTGCGGCTCTACTCGCTCCATCCGCAGCATAAGATATTAGCTGCATGGAGGAGTTTGCAATGGAATTGAGGGTTCCTAGCTGCGAAGCAATTTTTCTTGAGCCCCTGCAGCTGTAGGATCCTGAACTACTTCACCCAGCTCCTTAAGGATATCCTCTGGAGTCTGGTGAAGTGACATAGGTAATTCAGCGAGCATAGCAAAGGTCGCTGAGGAAAACATCCGCTTACGTACCTATCCATGGTCCTAGAGTCCTTATTAGGAGGATGGACGGGCACGGAAGGATCTGCAAGTTCCTTTTGGTGGCAGCCACCACCATGGCATCAGCGGGACACCCTTAGTGAGGAATTGCTTGTCACACGGGCAGTGATAAATTTTGAAGGCCTCCTAGGGACTGGCTCTACAGAGTCAGGAGCTGCCCACGCCTTCGTGCAATAACCTGCATAAGGGGTCGAAGGCGGAGACACCCAGGAGGTGGAGGCCAAGATCCAAACGCCTCTAGGTATACTGACTCATCCTCAGAGGGATTGTTGGTGGGCCAGTTTCCCTCTGTTTCAGGAGTTCTAGGATGTCTGAGAAGGAGACATCCTCAGAGGGGGATCCCTCTGACTCATCAAAGTCAGTATCCAGTGACAGACGGGGAGTCTACATGCTTCCTCTTACAAGTCCTCTTCCTAGGAGGATCTCCCGAAACATCAGGAGAATCCTCGGAAGGGGGGAAATTCCCAATGGGGAAACCTGAGGCGGAGGATCTCTGGGTCCTGTAGCAAGAGAAGTGGCAGAGATGTCAACAGGTACTATAGAGGGAGGAGCTACGGGAACAGACTGCTGACTGATACCAGTGGCCAGCACACTCTTCATCACCTCGAATGCTCCCCTCCCAGGCAGGTCCGAGAGAACCCGTTCCGAAGAACTAGGAACTCCAGGGACCACCGAAAGGGAAGTCTCAGAGGCAGATGTCGGAGCCGAGCTCACCAAGGCCGAGGCTCCAAGGGGAAGAGCGGGCTCTGACAAGGGTCCGATGCCACTCACCCCCTCGGAGGAGACCATGGAAGCCCGACCACCGAATCCCTCTAAGGAAGGTCTCGAAGAGGAGATAAGAGTAGAGGCTGAAGGAACAGAAGGGGGTATCCGTCCTCCAGCCGTAGCAGTAACCATTCCCGAAGACCCCAACTCCAAGCTCTGGGGTAGAGTTGAAGGAGGAATTGTAACGGGGTGTGGACCAACAGTCGTCTGTTGAGACGGACTATGTAACATTTGGGCCAGTACCTGTGACTTAAGTAATCTACTGACCACTCTCTCTAGGTCATGATCTGACAGTCTGGATGACCTTGAAGATCGGCTCCGATGGCTCCGTTCGAAGAAGAGGTGAAGCCGGAGCCGAAAGTATCGGCTCCAAGGAAGGAGACCTCGACCTCTTCCTGGAATGAGCCATCGGAACCGATACTATAGATCCTGTCGGAGCCGACCTCGAGCCGACAGGAAGCTCGATGTATCGGCTCCAGCCGGAGCCGATACAGCCACCAAAGTAACGGTGTCGGAGCCGATCGGAGCCGACACCGATGCCTGTGCCACATGGGTGTCGGAACCGATCGGAGCCGACACCGAAGTGGTCGATGCAGATTCGGCACCGATAGCCATCAGTGCCGAAGGCTTTGTTAAGCCAGAATCGGCTCCAGCCGGAGCCGAGGCCGCAGGCTTAGACACAGAAGCCTGGGCCTTGGAAGATTTAGCTGATTTTGACGGAGCCGACTTAGCCGGAGAGCCCTCTGGCTTAAGAAGGCCCCTAAGTATCAGCTTGTTGCGTCTTTCCTGCAGGACTCTCTGGCTGAAGGAATGACAAATAGCACAGGAGTCCTGCAGGTGAAGAGGCCCCAGGCAATACAGGCAAGAAGTGTGACCGTCTGTCAGAGACATCTTCTGACAGCACGAGTCACACTTCTTAAAACCTGAGACCCTCTCCTTTGACATGGTGCTTAAAACACACACACACACCAGTCAAAAACTTAAATTAAAGAAAATACCAAAAGGTATTCCTAAAATAAACACACACACACCCTAACAGGGAGGGGATGGGATGGGTAAAGTTTGACTAAAAAATATTAAAAGAGACAGGGATTTTCTGTCAGGAAATCTAAATAATTAAGTTATAACTAACAATAAAGTGTTTTTTTAACAAAAAGGGGCTTTAATATTAATAAAGTGAATCACTTACCAGGAGCTGGTAAAAGGAGGACCTCATAAGCGAAGCGGCAAACGAGATCTGGGTACTTACCGCCTTGCATCATGGGATATGGGGCTGCCTCGAGCTGGTAAAAGTGACTCTCGAGCTTAGCAAGTGCCGAGTCGGAGCCGAGGGATCGGCTCCGAACCCATCAAGCAAGAATGAAGGCGAGATTGACAACTTAACATTTGCTTTTCATGAAAAGATACACGGGATGTTAGTGTTGAATGTCCTCTAATAAAGTCACTTAGTACTTTAGGAAAATACCATACCTGTTGACTCTCAGCATTTGTTGCACAGATCTTTCAAAATACTTACACAAGTTGGAAGTTAAACATTTAATAAACAGGACTAACATAAGCTTTCCTACTTTCTTCTGCAGTCACAGAAAGCCTTAAGAGTTTGCAAAATATGCACCCTAATAAAGTAACAATATAAGTTACAATAATAATTAAACACTCTCTTGAAATGCCTGGACTACTTGAATATCATCTTTTAACTTTACTTAGAACGCACATTACATTTTCATTTCTACTGCTGAGAATAAGAAAATTATCAACACTTAATACTATAGTAGCCTACTTAGGCAAAACACAAGTTAACACCAAAAGGTGATATTGCTGAAAAAGTTGTGTCATTGGCCATAAAAGAAGCAAGTCTAATAGTAATCTGTTAAGTGCATTAACACACTTGCAAAATAACTTGTTACCATCTTTAGTGCTAAGGCAAGCTCATAAGTTTCTTTTAACTTTTAATCCTTGCCTATTTTGAGACTACACCAACATTTTTTAACGTGAATCTTGTATAATTTATGCAACTTTTTTCTCTTCAACAGTCCTTTTAAATAACTGTCCCACAAATCATTTCTACAGTCTAATTCTGAAAAGTTTAACTTAAAGTTTTAGGACAACTGGATAAAGGCGTCCAGCCACCATAACAAACAAATTTCTCCATTGTTATTATTTCAGTTATCAGTCCTTTAGTGTTGAGTTTCATTAAGTTCCAATGCAAAACTGTCCTCCGATGTTTGGTACATCCAGACATTGTGAAGGACACACTAGCAGGATTTGATTTACTAAGGGATGCAAGATATTCAAGTTATTAATTAGGGAACCCTATTAGTAAATCTGGTGTTATATAACCTTGTTGGACTTTGTACAAAGCTAAATGTACTCACTATATTAAGTAAATACTTCTTTCTATGAAGTGGAGAAAGGAGATTCTGCCGACAGGGATGATTACAATTAGGGGTACAGAGAACAGGCAAGGAGGGCTGGAATTTACTGGATGAAACTGTCAAAGGAACCAGATTCTGTCTACAGGGATGACTACAATTAGGGGTACAGAGAACAGGTAAGATGGGGCTGGAATTTACTGTTTTTGCACATTTATCAAGACCAGATGACATTCTTACATCATCTGAAAAAGTTTTGGACACTTGCAGATGGGCTTTCAGTTCCTCATCTGATGAGCTATACAGTTTTAAATCATCTACAAAAAAAGATGAGAAGTCTTTACACTGCTGTTTTCTGGAAGCCAAACTGTAGTATAACCTCATCTGTTAAGTAGACGGCTTAATGGGTTAAAGGCAAGACAAAAGAGCAGCAGTGACAGAGAGTCACCCTGGAATATCCCTTTTGAATTTTCATCCCTGGAATAATAACTTGTCCTTTACCATGGCTTAACTGTAAAGTAGTTTGCCACAGTTTCATGTTCGCTTTAATATAACTGATGAGTACGGGGTGAATCTTATACATTTTTAAGAACTTTTATGCATGAAAGTGGATAATGCCATACTTGCATTCTTCCCTTTTTTACAGTTTTCCATTGTAACAGATAATCCTTTGTTCCATATGACCTTCTTTTATAACCCTTTTATTCTGTCATGACTGAGTTTTCTTCGAAAGGACTATAACCTCTGCTGGCATCAATTCCAGTGTATAGTTTGTACATCATCAGAAGACAAGTTTATTGGTCTATAGTTTTTAGGATAACTTGTAGGTTCACTCGTAAGAGTGTTTTTCCCATTGTTAACCATGCTAGTGCCTATTTGGGGTGTGCACAAACAGTTCTTACCCATGGCTAAATCTTAATAATTTTAGCCAGAAGTTAGGTACTACATCTGGGCCTGCGGTTTTCCACTTAGGAGCTTTCCATAACTTTGTTTCATTCTCTGGCCATTACTTCATCCCATTTCATATCCTATACATTTCAACTTCTTATTCCTTCTTTTACTTCTTCTATCCATTTATCATTTTCTTATGTTCCAAGGGACCTTCATATATATTTTCTGGACTTGATCTAGTTCTTTTTTTTGGTGCTGTTTCAATTCCTTTTGCCTCACTTCCTGTTCTCTATATAAAAAAAAAAAAAAAAAAAAAAAAAAACTTTTTGAGTCATTAATAAATTGCTTATTTTGTACTTTTCCTTTATATTTATCGCCATATCTTCTACGTTTTTCTGCTTGTGCTATTTGCCATAGTGCATGACAGATCCTGATCTGTTCTGATACTGTGCATTCCTTTTAGCACATCTATTTTCCCAAGTATTTCTGCTCATCTGTTCATTCTTCTATATGCTTCTGAACAGTGACACCTTGTCTTAATTGCTTTATAGTTTTCTCTTTTCAATATTTCCATGATGGCATTCACTTTCTCCCTTCCTTTCCCTTACTACCATGTGTTTCTGTGGTACAACTATCTGCTATTAATTTAGCTGCACAGTAATACATCCTATTTATTTCTGTTATATCACATGAAGCTCTATGAATAGTTCTAATTACTGTGTTCATTTTGGGTTTTACTGATTTTTCTCTAGTCTCTTTCTTTCACTGATCTTAATATGCCTGTCCATCGCTATTAAATCAAGCAACTCTTCTCTTAGACAATTGTCTCCTAAACTGAGGACACATCTTTGTTCTCCATTCCTTGCGAGCATTCTACATAATGTTGCAGGGCATCTTCCTGGCCACATTCTCTTCAGTTTCATCCTGTCTCATCTGTTGCTCTTTCATATGGGAACTCACTGGCCTATCACTCCACAACATTGACTACGTTAGAGTTGCCACAATTTGCTGTTCCTAACCTTGTTGTGCAACTCCAACTCAGCGTTTGTACTGGTTTCCTGTGGAAGGCTCCAAAGTATCTTCATATGGCAAATGATCAGATGATTCCCACTCCATTGGTTTCTCCTCAATTTGGGGACCCACTGCTCTATCCTGCTGTGATGTTATCAGAGATAGATGTTCTACACTAAATTCTTCTTTGCAGATAATCTATAACCTCAGTTTCTATTTCTTTAACTTCTCTATTACTGATCCTCTTTCCTACTTTTCCTCTTTGTTTTCTTATTTTTATATTGTAAAATTTTCCATGTCTGCATTTCTCTTAAAATATCTTTGGTGCGGCTCTTTTTGCACCGATTAGTTTTGCTTTCTCCTTTGCATAAATATCGCACCATATGAAATCTCTATTTCCAGTGTCCATATTTCTTTTTCAGATGTCTCATCCTCCTGTTTATCCTTACTTGGGGGACTCACTCCATTATGCTGTGATATAACCTGCATTAGACTTCCTACTCTAAATCCTTCAGTCTGCAGGTATTCCATAACTTCAACTTTTTTTTTTTTTTAAGTTTTACTTTACTAATCTTCTGTTTTATGTTCTCTCTTTGTGATCTTATTTTTTTGTACTGTGAAATTTTCCATATCTGTGCACCTCTGCCTGTATTTCTCTTTGAATATCTTTGGAATTAGCTTTTTGTACCGATTATTTTTTCTTTCTCCTTGGCATAAACAATGCACCATATCAGATCTCTTTTTCTTTCCCATGTTCATATTTCTTCTTTATACCTTTCAAAAGTCTCTAAAATTTTGTTCTTTATAGTTTCACACTTCCTTAGCCACTTCTTTTTCCAAACAGCCCAACCTTTCTTAGTCTGTATCATGCTTTTCATAAATCTGTTTTAACAATGAACACACACTTTTATTTAAAGCTTCTGACAGCTTTTCTTATTTTTATTTATTATTTATTTTACATTTGTTAACCGGGATGGTCCGACTGGATACATGTCCTTTTTCAGCGGAGGCCCGGGGAGAAAAGCTCCAACAGAGTTACATTGATAATTAGGTACAGTAAATGAGCTGAAAGAACTTAACAAAAACATAGGCTATTTACATACAAGTACAAGACTGCCATTACTATTTCTGAGATTACTACAAATGTAACATTAATAACATATTAGCAAGGACGGTAGGCAGTATAATGACAGAGTTAGACAGGATACATATTTCTTTATCACAGTATACAAAGTACTTATCATCTTAGCTAGTTGTTTATGTTTTAGTTAATGGCACAGAGCTAGTCTGGGTTTGAGCAAGGACATAGCCAGTGTGACGAAGTGGAGTTTTAGACTATTTTTGAATTGACTTAGAGAAGTTGCAAGCATGATGTTATTTGGGAGAGAATTCCATATTTTACCAGTGGTGTTGGCAAATAGCGCGTCACCACCTAGGTTGAGAGATTTAGTTGTTTGGACAAGGAGTCTGTTTGCTGAGCGAAGGCAGCTTAGATTGGAGTAGGGAGTCATTACGTTTTTAGTGCTGGGGTATTCTCAGGTTGTTTAAGGATTTTGAAGGCCTCTGAGTTGGGACTGGTGAAGAAGGTGTGGGAATTCTATCCATCCAAGCTTTTTCAGGTTAGTACAGTGGTGTGTTCTGTAGGGTAGGCCTGTAACGAACCTGGCAATGTGATTATAGCAGGATGAGAGCTTGGCCAGATCAGATTTGTTAAGGTGAGTGAGGACAGGAGAAGCATATAGTAGGGTAGAGAGAAGGTGTGAACGGGCAGTGGCTGCCCTGGCATTCGGGGTAAGGAAGGCTTTAATTCTATACAGGGTCCCAAGTTTCTTGTTGACTGATTTAATGGCTTGGTTGATATGTATATCAAATCTGAGTTTATTGTCAATGTTTACTCCTAATAGCTTTGTATAGGTGTCTGGGGAGATGATGGTCCCATTATTGGATTTTATAGTGAAGTTTTCAGTCGGAGATCTATTGGTTGGGTAGAAGAGAAGTAACTTGGTTTTGTTTGGATTTAAGATCAGGAGATGGTTGGCAAGCCAGTTTTCGACTTTGGTGAAGCTATGTTGGGTGGTGGTAGTTAGTAGATTTGCAAGAGAGGCATTGGAACATATTATAGTCAAGTCATCTGCATATTGAATGCAGGTGGCTTCAGGGATGACTGTTTGGATACCGTTTATGAAGACTGAAAAGAGGAGAGGTCCTAATATGGAACCTTGAGGAACTCCTATGGTATTTGGTAGTAGGCAGGAGAGCTTGTTTTGCCATATTACTGCTTGTTGTCTCCCAGTGAGGTAAGCTTGAAACCAGTCAAGGGCTGGAGTATCTAGATACAGGGTTTTTAAAGTATATAGAAGTAACTGATGGTTTTCTGATGGTTTTCTTGTGGAAGTAGTTTTCTTTCCTCTAATTTCTCTCAATCTGTTTGTATATATTCCCCTCTGGAAATTCTTGGCTAACCCACTCGTGTTTTTTCTGTAAAATCTAATTTTCTTTAGCAGAAAGCCTTACTTAATGCACTTATGGGTACTCCTTTCCTAGATCTGCCCACTTGTGATCGTGCCACTACCTTGTAAGGCATTATGCCCATTATGTTCTTCCATTTTGGTGTGTGCGTGTATGTGTATATATATATATATATATATACACACACACACACACATATATACATACAGACACACACACACACCATATACTGAAACAAAAATATTCATCAAAGTTATGTGGCCTTACAAAAATCTGAAGTCCCAAAGCACCATGTTCCTTTGCCAGTACTAGTTTTTTTCCCACTGCACTCTATCTCTCGTTATCCCAGAGAAACTCCTTAATTTACTATATCACATTCTTCCATATTATTTACTTTATCTTGTTTACTAGGAAAGTCCAACTGACCACAAGCAAGTTCCATTTTCAGAGGAGGCTCAGGAAAAAAAACCCCACATGAAATACATTTTTACAATGAAAAGTAACAAATTAAACATTTTACGCAGTACTTTGCAAGATATATTGAAACAAATAGCAAAGATGTGTATCGAACATTAGAGGTTGTTAAAAACATTAACATGCAATAGCTGGAGATATACTGAGCACAGGTTAAGTATGTATACGGACATAAATGAAGATGAATGTCACTAGAGCAGGAAGAGGAAAATGGAAGAGGAGTTGTAAGGGTGCAAGCAGAAAGTTGGAGAGGTTGAAACGCTGGATAGGTAAAGAGATAAGGAAGGGTATTAGTAGGAAAGGACTGGGAATGTAAGTTAGTTGAAGGAGCAATAGCAGGGGTGAAAAAAAGAGAGCGACGAGGGATAAAGGTGTAAGAGAGATTGATAAGGGAAAAGAAACTGAAAGAAGGGTGGGTTTAGTCAGGAGAGGGACACGAGTACAGCCACGAGAAAGGTAGGTATTGTTTTAGGTTGTGCTTGAAACTTGTGGTAATGTCTTCTTTTTGGAGGGCTGGGATGGAGTTATGATCTCTCAAATGATGCACAAAAGCTTGACCTACAAAGAGTGCAGTTGTCCACATAATGTAGCATTGAGTCTTGCTAGCCAAATACCAGAGTCTTTCACTTACCCCCAGCCAGTGGACATACTCAGACATCAGATGTCAGGCTATAAGGACAGTGTCAACCAGCACCATCTTCAGGTCTTTTTTAGTCGACATCCAAGTAGTATGATGGTCCTGAGGTAGAGAATGGCCTGCTCAGCCATCCCTACTATGAGCCACAGGACCTGTGCTGACAAGTAAGAAAAGGGGGTGACATCAGGATGATGAATGGGATCAGAGGAACCACTGCAACCCATGGTAGAGAGAAAATAGGGTAGAATGAGGATGGGAAACAGCCCTGCAATATTCATATACTTGAATATCTACAGTTATGTTAAGTTATGTACACAACTGTGGTACGTTCATTATAGTCAAAGCTGCAGTACAGAGTCTTGGAAGACTCCCAAAGCTTCTTAGTTGGGCAGCGCAACAAATTTTTGAACTGGAGACAGCAGACTCTGCAGGATGGCAGAGGCAAATCCATCACTCGCCCTAAGGATGGTCCCACGGTGGTACTGTTTGATGATGGTATGCACTGCTGACCAGGTGGCAGCTTCTAAAATGGTGTGTGTGGATACTACTTTCAAAAATAGCAGTGGTGGTGACTTTTGCTCTTGTGGGGTATGCTCTAATCTTGGCAGAAAGCGGTTTACCATGCTGTCAGCAAGTGAAAAGAAATGTAGTTTGCAATCGTTTTATACACTGTTTGCTTACTGGTTTGCCCTACTTTCCCTCTGCAAAGGCCACCAACAGCTAGTCAGACCTGTTTGGGAAGTTTGTCCTGTAAATGAACAATTTTGGCTTTCTGTATACTGCCAGGAAGTAGAGAAAACTCGCACCTTGTTATGGGGGTTTGGGAAAAAAACATAGGGAGATACATAGCTTGATTCAAAGAAATATATGAAACCACTTTGGGCTTAAAGGACAGAGTGGCTTAAAGTTTAACTTTGTTGCTGTGAAAAACTAAGAATGGCTCCTTTCACATCAGGGCTTGAATTTCTGAAATATGCCTTGCTGAGGTGAGTGTTAGCAGCAGAACAATTTTCCACATCAGTCATTTAAATAGGTGCTGAAGCCACTGGCTCAAAAGGCAACTTTGTAAATTTTTCAAACGTAAAATTTAGGTCCCAGGAAGGTCCTGACTTGCTCTTGTGGTGTGTACTGATGACCAGGTGAAAGCAGTCAAACTGCTTCATGTGGAGAAGTGAAAATAATGTGTGTGGAGGGGGTATACGAGGAGGCAAATGAAGGTGGCAGATGCATGGACCTTGATGCTTGAAAAAGAAAGGACATGCTTAAAGACAAGGGAGAGGTATTCAAATATCTGCTGCAAAGGTGACTAAGAAGGAAGAATTATTTTAGTCTGGCACCAGACAGAAGACCTTTTTCTATTTAGCTGCAGACTTTCAAGTACTCTGTTTTGTAGCCTCGTTGAGAATGGTTAGAACATCCTGTGAACAACTCTGTGTGGATGGAATCAGTATCTAATCTCCCAATTTGCTAGCTTGAAAATGTCTAAATTAAGGTGAATGACAGAAATTATGTTCTGGGTAAAGTCCATGACTGGTGAAAATGTTAAGGACCCCAGAGTGTCAGATGAAGAGAAAACCAATGTGTTGCCTGGGCCAAAAAAGGTGCTATGACTCCACCTTTTGCAGTAACCTGGGGATGAGAATTATTTATGTAAAGGCATAAAGAGATTTGCCCATACTGAAGGCATCTGCTCTCAACTTTTTTCTGCAGAGTTTTCAAGCAGAATATGCTACGAGTTCCACAGGGTGTCTGCGAGGAGACTATCCTGGTCAAGGAAGTCAGAGGCTATGCACATTACCTTCAGTTGCTGGGCAACCAGCCAAAGTTCCATTGCTAGTCTGCATAAGTATGAATGCGTACCCACCCACCCAGTTGGTTTAGTACCAAATAACTGGTGGTGTCCATCAAAATTTGCATAGGTCCTGGGCACTGTTTGTCCTTGAAAGCTTTCAATGTCAGGATGACTTCTATCATTTGCTTTAAATTGATGTGTTGTTTTGCTTGTTGCCTGCCCCATACCCCCTTGGGCTATGAACTGTTCTAGAAAGGTACCCCAAGCCAAGTTGGAACGGTTTGTTATTCAGATCTGTATGGCCTCTGGCAAATGGAAGTGTGCTCATCAGTTGCTGCTGACACTCTCCTCCCACCAGAGGATATCTTCTTTTAAACATGGGAGTGGAAGGACCATGGATTTCAGGGGCTGTTAAGGGATGACAGCATGGGAAACCAGTGGACACTGCAGTGTGCAAATGCCCTGTTCTACTGAAATGAATGTGCTGCTGAAGATATTCAGCCCTACATTGAATATTCTTACGTGTTAAATCCGTCAAAGATGGACATAGAAATGGGCTCTGGCCCTGAGTAAAATAAACCGTACAAGTGAAGTCTTTATGTGGAATTGGTTTCCTACTCAAGAAATGCATTTGTTAACCTTCTTAAACATTAACAATGTACACGCAAAAAGTATAGGGAAGAAGGTTCTGAACGGGGTACTTGTCTGTAGTGGTCTGGTAATTCAAGCCAACCAATGGACTGACAATGCTGACTAATGTGGTTTAGAGTATCAGACTGCATTGCAAGAAACAACTGATAATGACACTTGCTGACTCCCTCCTTATACCCAGACATCCAGATATCTGACAGCAGAGGACATCCACTGGTTGGGGGATAATGAAAGACTCTGATATTCAAGCCAGCCGAGAGCTTCTGCACAACAGGAAGTCCCAAGATTCAGTACTGCAACACTGACTATGATGAACATCCAGAGGAACCAAAAACATCTTAAATCACTTGCATCTTATCAGTTTCCATAATTAAGTCTCTATAGCACCATCTTACTCGCAATTTTTTGAGCTACTTCTTCCCACATTTCCTTAGCTTCTTCCTCAACATACCATTTCAAACAAATTCCAAAGCACCACATCTTGAAATGACCTCACAAAAAAGGGAAGCTCTGTATCAAACTGCGCACTGCAACATACTGTGGCGTTTGTTTTTGCTTCATTAAATTTATATTATGCTATACAACTGAAGTATTTCAGATTATCAAATATAATTTTATATTATGTTCTGGACTGGTAGCATACAATAGTTAGTCATCTGCAAAAAGAGCTATTTTCTCATAATTAATTCTGCATTTATTGCCAATTATGCTTGTTTTGTGAAAGTGTGAATAAAACACTAGCTAGCTGTCTCTCGGATGGATTTAGAGCCAAGGACTTTGAAAAAGGCTCTAGAACAGACTATAAACTCTGGTAAAACATGCTTTATCTTGACCTTAAAGTGCTTTACTATGGACGGAGTAGGTGAAGATGGACAGAAAGGGACAGCCAGCTGGAGAGAAGTCTGTTTAGAGACTTGAAGGCACAATTTCTTTCCTTCATAAAGGATAAGGAAAATTGGTCAGATTTCCTGATTGTTTTAACCAGTCAGAATCTGAGCAGTCTGTGGGCTTCCAGCAAAGGAAAATAATTTCACCTTTATTTTGAGGACTGGGAAATGCTGGAAGATGAATAGATGAAGTCAAAGATTGTATAGCCACTTTTGTCATAAAGGAAGGGTTAGATCTGGTGCTAAACCTGTCTTTATTAAATTAAGTAAGGAGTGTAACACCTGAGACAGTAACTCAAATGTTAAGGTCACTAATTTAACTTTCTTTCATGTCAAGAACTTTAATTAATCAGGTTTAAAGGGTAGTAGGGCTGACTCTTCAAAAACATAAGTGAGGTCCATAGGAGAAAGAATGGATATGACGTAGAGGACACCTTTAAGAATCTTTTTGATCTCATAACACAAAGAATAGGATAATTTGGCAGGCATGTTGAAATGTCTGAAAAATGCACCTTGAGGCATATACTATTTATTTATTTGACATTTGTTAACTGGAATAGTCCATCTGAGCAAAACCCTTTTTCAGTGGAGACCCGGGGAGAAAAGCTCCACAGTACAAGCAAGAAAATTTATAAAACTGAAGATGAATACAGTGAAAATTTTACAATAAAACAGTTAAGCAAATGCAGATAAAGCTCCATAGTACAATACAGTAACATGCATTATAACATTGCAGGAAAAAACATAGCAAAAAAATATATAATAAAACATTTGAATGAATTTCCTTAACACACTATATTGTACTATTACCTTCTGAAGATAACCCAGAGCAGTTAAGTGAGTTATGGTAGTAGAGAAAAGAGGAACAGAAAGGATATTGATAGAGAAAGGGGTGTGTTCATGTGAGATGATTACAGATGCAAATCTATGTGCTATTCAGGCACCTTTCGACTTGACACACAAACAATTCAGGATAATATGGACCCCCATTTGGTAAAGACCTTGTCCCCTATTAAGCTTCCATATAAACTATAATTTTTATTTAGTAATACAAGATTTTCTTGTTGCGGGTTTTCTTGACACCTTAATGACCTGTAGCATGTCCTCACAGTAAAGAAGCCTGAAAAAAATTAGAAACTTATCTACACTGTAAAGTGCAAAACCTTGAGACCTTCAGGACCACTACCTCTTACCACCCATTTGGTTGTGAGAGAAGGACCTTGAGGAGTGGAGAATCGGATGCTGATGGCAGAAATTAGAAGGGACCAAGATGGCAAAACCTAAGTGTATCCTTAATTTAAGGCCCAAAGAGGGTGGACCTGTCAAAAGGGACAGTTCCCACACAGTCTGGAGTCCTTTTTCTCAGCTCCTTTTCCAGAGATTCACTTTTGTCCTTATCTCTATCTCTTTTTGCATTTCCCCTTCAATTTCTACACTGTTATCTTGCCAGAGAGACAGAGACAGAACACCAGAGAGGCAAGAGACAGATTCCCACACTGAGGCTGGGAGGAGGATTTTTACAACTAATTTAGACCAGTGATCTGACAGAGTCATCATCCCAAAGGCAGAACACAACTGGGAATTCCTGTCAAGATGAGAAGCCGCTAGACAATACACACACTTAGAATGTGGGTCTTGAGGGCGGAATTGTGTTTCGCAAGCAGAGGTTTCAAATAATAGTAATAACAGAACTATTTAGAGTCACAAGTAGAGCAAGCACCAAGCTATGTTTGACATAGCTTTGTATGTTAGGCAAGTTATTACCAAAATTATTATCCCAAAGCACCACTGTGTTTGGTTCCCAAATACTACTAGCTCAAAAAAGAAGCACACTATAAAAGTACGTAAAGTTTTTATACAGGACAAGAAAAAGGGGGAACACCCAATATGAAAGGTGTATCTGGGGGGGGGGACATAACTGTCTCATCTAACACCCAGTCATGGTCTCATAAGTCCTACCCCCACCCCATTACAGTCTCACTGAGGGAAGCCAATTGGTTTTACGGACACACACCGTAATCTCTTCAAGTGAAGGGAAATTAAAGATTTTGGCATATTGTAGGATGCCAAATAGGCCATACAGTCTACAAACACACCATCTTAAGCACAAAAAAAATCTTGGCTGAAAAAAAAAAAAAAACATCTCTTTGGTCCTTGGAATTCAGACTTCAGCTTGTTCTGTCATTTTTCATTTGAAAACCTCTTCCTTTTTTGTTGAGATTTGAGACTTGTGGAAAAATGATCCAGATTTAAAGGGGTTGTCCTTCCAAAATATATGGGAGGAGGAAAGAAAAGGCTGCTTAAAACACTGCATTATCTTTTTTTTTATCCAATTTCTTGAAATATCTCAGAAGAGGTGACCAACAGGTTATGTCTGACTAAAGGTGCATCAAGAAGTTTGGCTTTTACAACATTGAAATGCAGCCTGAGTAACATATCTTCAGAGTACTGAATTAGTAAGCAGCTGCTCTGGAGGAAGTATTAGTAGCCTCATACCCACACTTAAAAGAATGCCTTCTACCTGGGGGTCTAAATTAAACATCTCCTGTAAGGAAAATTGTGTGTCTAAGGTAGGCATGATAGGCATCAGTTTACACATTATCAGATCTAGAAAGCATGGATCTAGTCATATGAGTCTATTTGGCATGGAAGGACTAGGTGACAGCTATGTAGACTTTTTTTTTTTTTGCCATACCTTTCCATGGCCCTGCTAACCTTCTAAGAAGATAAAGCACTGGTACAGGAGAGCAATCTGGAAGTTTTATCTTATTCAAAAGAAACTGAAGGGTCTGTTATACAACTGTTTATAAGTATCAGGCATCTTGCAAAATCTGCCTAATTTCTTTGAAGCACGTGGCTGGGATTCAGGAGCCATGGAAGCAGAAACGGAGGCATCTCCTAAAGCATCTTAAACAGAGTGAATGGCAGAGGTTTTTGGTACTTCCAAATGGATACGATCATATTTTTTCCTGGGAATCATATACGTTTGCGCCCTTTCAGTTGAAGTGTTCCATCATTTGATAGTGTTACAAAGGTAAGCTTCTCATGATAGGAATTAGAAGACGGGGTCATTTGCTTCAGACTCATAGTCAACAGATAAATGAATGTGGGATGAATAATCCAAACCCTCTGATTTTAACTCAGAAGGTTCTTCAGAAGAGGACTCCCCTCTTCCTTTTACGATGTGTGGAAACAAAGTATGAAACAAACTGAGGAGATGCAATGGACAGAAACTAAATCATTCCTGATAAGGATCCCTAGGGGAAGGTGCAGATGTAGCTGTAGGAGAAACATGCTTAAGCTTTTTCTTCCTTTTCCTTGGGGCCTCCAAAGAAACAGTATGAAGAGGAGCAGATCCTGAACATATCACCATTAAAGTCACTGGGACAACTTCTTGAACAAGTATTTTAGGGGGTCCACCTCCTCCCTCAGAGAATTTGCCTTGGCTAGACTCTAACCACTGAACAGTAACCAGGCAGTTAGTAAGGACATACTAAAAGCCTGCACAATGTCAGCCTCTTGGAGTCATAACAGCAGAAATGGGTATGTTAGTCATATGGTCCGAGGGCTGACTATGTGCCTCAATGGAAATATCTGACTGACAAACTAAAAATAGATTCACAGGAATTTTGTTCTTTGCCTTTAACCTTTTTTTCTTTCTAAGATGACAGGAAACATCTGAGGGAGAGGACACAGAAGCCATTCCAGGGCCTGCTAGAGCTTGAAGACATTTATGAAGTTTCAAAGAAGTTAAAATGACTACAAATAGCACTACATAAGAACTGCCAGATGAAACACACTTTAAATTACATTCAGGGCCTGAAAGAAAAAGGAAAAAAAGGCACTTGGAATGCTTATCCTTGTAAGATATTCAATGACTGCAGTAACATTTCGCCTTCTTAGATGATTTGAAAAGTAAAATTTTCCTCAGGAAAAATATGAAAGAAAAAATGAAGGTTGCTCAACAGGTACTTCGCTACAACAATGTAGCTGGCAGAGGTCATACGGCTGACAGACCGTAATGCAAACTCTTCAATCAAAAACTGGCACTAGGAAAATTTCAGAGATTTTTCAAACTTGTGCATCATTTAAGAACCAGTATTTGTGTGGAAGCATGCATACATAATCCTGTACATAGGTTGTAGGCTGGATGTACGGTGCAAAAGGAAGGTGCCCAAGCTTTTGTAGTCTGGCAGGATATACCCTTTAAGTCAGCAATACTGTTAACAGTGATCTAATGACATTTTCCACTACTGCTTCTTTCCAAGTCAAGGGCATGTCTCCACCCAGAAAGATAATGAAAGCTTAGCTAATTCTTTCTAACATCGCTTGCTCCTTATGTATCCACACTTCTACTGGAATTCCATCACTACTAAAGCTTTTTCTTTTTTTATGCTAATATCCTTCCTCTTTCTACATGTTAACAGGGATGTTGTAACTGAATTAAATGTTATTATTTCCTACGTATTAGCCTCAACCTCCTGTTTATAAAATGTACTATAATTTACGATTATATTCATAATTATTCTTGGGTCCACTGCCACCGTACTACGTTCATAACTTGATTTCAGTAATTATCTTTTCAATCTTTCGTTGCAAACATTGAACCAACAATTTGACAGCACAGGGATATTATAAAAACATAAGTTTGAAAAACAGTGTTATATGTTCGTTACAAAAAAAAAAACAACTAAGCACTCGTCTGGTCTTACCAGACTGAAAAGCAATTCAAGAAGCTAGAGTGTTCCACTTTTTTATTTTGCTTCTATAAATCCCTTACTTTTTAAGGTCCTCTACATAACTTATTCACATGTTGTCATTGTGACCATATTTTTAACCTTCATTTTTTTACAATTATCCCATTTGTTTGCAAGCTTTTCACTGCAGTTAAAATTTTATACACCCAATCATTGAATAGCTTCCTTTTCAGAAGGAATGCTGGAAAGTCAATATTCATTGCAACATACGTTTAATTGCTTACAAAACTTAATTTGTACAAGTGCATGGTGTGACAGCATCATAGGACACGTTTTCATGGTCCAAACCATGTTACAGTACTCATTGGATGTGTAATATTTATCTAGCTAATCTTGCCAAGGAAAGTACAGTTGTGCACACTTACCATAAATGTAGATGTTCAAGTGTATTCACTGTTGCAGTCATCACACTTTGGTATTCGAACCAACAAAGGGCTACCTGCAGGCAGATAACCAGAGTCTTGGGATTTCTGCATCGGATGCCGTCAGGTCATTAGGAGTATAAAACATGCAGCAGACGCCATTAGATCAGTTTTTCTTGACCCAGATGTCAGGAGCCCCCATAATAGAAAGCAATTACATGAACACCTCCAGTAAAAAGTAAATTTGGGCTCATTGATGTAATGAAAATAAGAGAATGAGGTGTAATGCACACTTTTATATGAAATGTGGATGTTCGTGTTTCCAAAAAGTAAATACCACAGCCATATGATATGGCCAAAAAGTGTAATGGTAGAAAGCATAGAAAAGTCAAGGGGATGGAGGGAGAGAGGGAAACCAGGACTGCAACAGTGAATAAACTCTAACATCTACATTTATGGTAAGTGAACACAACTGTACTATGTTCTTCATGTTTCACTGTTGCAGTGATCACACTTGGGTTGATTCCCAAAGCTGAGGAAGGGTGGAGGCAGTCAAGAAGTGTTAGGGCTGGCTAGCAGGCCTTGTTAGACTGCTGTAGCAAATCCAGCTCTGGATTTAGAAAAGACAGGGGTAAGTGGTAATGTTTGCTGAAGGTGTGTACTGAACTCCAGGTTGCAACTTCCAGGATATCCCTGGTAGGGACTCCTCTGAGAAATGCTGTGGAGGTTGAGGTAGCTCTAGTGGAATGGGTCCTGATCCCCTGTGGGGTAGGTTTTCTATGGTGTTTGTAGCAGAAATAGATGCAGTGTGCTATCCATTTGGAGATGGTTTGCTTTGAAATGGCCTTGCCCTCTGCCCCGTAGCAAAGCTGACTAGCAGCTGATCAGATTTTTGGAAAGGTTTAGTCCTGTTAAGGTATAACCTAAGCTGTCTGTGCACGTCCAAGGAGTGCAGGATCCTTTATTCTGAGGATTAGGGAAAAAGGTTGGTAAATGGATGGATTGGTTTAAACGACACTGGATACCACCTTAGGCATAAATGATGGGTTAAGTCCATAGGTTCATAGGTTAGTACTAGGCTAACTACCCTTGCGAGCCATTTTAAGCCTAGCCAATTATCCATTGTGAGACTCAAACCCTGCACCTTTTGTTTGTAAGGCAAACATCTTAACCATTAGGCCCACCCTCCCAACCCTTTCCCCTGGAAAACCCTGTCCGCATGGAAGATAATTAAGGGTTACACAGCCATAAGGGCCCGTAACTCAGACACTCTTCTTGATGAAGTGATGGCTAGAAGTAAGGCTGCTTTCCAAGAGAGAAAATTTAATTAACTTTGCTGTAGCAGCAGGCTCAAAAGCGGGACGCGTGAGCTTCTCTAGTACAAAGTTAAGGTCCCAGGCAGGAGTGGGAGCTCTCCTCGGGGGTCTTAAATTGTTAGCTCCTCTCAGAAGCTGTTTGACCAGAGGGTGAGTGAAGACGGGTGGCTCAGTATTGTAATGAGCGGAGATGACAGAGGCATGAATCTTAACTGATGAGAAGGATAGGCCTTTGTGGAGCAGCTATGCTAGACAATTTAGGATTTGGGGTACCGTGAGCAAGACTGTGTCCTTTCCCTGAGACTGGCTCCAAGAACAGTATCTTTTCCACTATTCTCAATAGGATTTCCTAATATTAGGCCTCCTGGCCTCAAGGATAACATCCAGCACCTGTTTGCCAAGGGTTGCTGGTGATGTATTCAGGGAATAAGCCAGGCTGCTAGGTTCAGGGTTCGACTGTGAGCACGCAAAATCTGACCCTCATGCTGGGACAGCAGAGAGGGGGTCTGGTGCAGGTGCCAGGGTGGCACTGTTGTCAGACCGCGTAAAAGTGGGTACCAGTGCTGGCGTGGCCAGTCTGGTGCAATAAGGACTGTCCTTGGCCTGTCCTATTTGTTCTTGAGTAGTACTTTCGAGAGGAGGGGCAGAGGGGGAAAGACATAGATTGAGGGTTTTTTCCATGTAAAGGATAGGGCATCCACTTTCCATGCTTCACTGTGGGGAGTTCTGGTGCAAAATTTGCTCAATTGATGGTTTTGAGGGGAAGAAGAGAGGTCCACCTCTGGTGTCCCCCACCTGTGGTTTAGAAGCTTGAATGAGGTGGGTTCCAGTTTCCACTCATGTGGGTCCATTAGTTTTCTGCTTAAGTCGTCTGCCAGTGAATTCTGTTTGCATGGCAGGAATTGAGCTTGCAGGTGCACTTTGTTGCTCAAGGCTGTGTTTCACAGAGCCATGGCTAAAGTACAGTTTTGTACCTACCATAAATGTAGATGTTCGAGTGCTAATACAGCTGCAGTAATCACAGATGGGTTCTCTGCCGTCAGGCGGGTCCTTGGTCGGCCGAATTCCAAAGTCTAGGTCCGGCGTCGGTTGTTGTCGCTTTCTTTCCTGACGTCAGTGCGACAGGGGTATATAAGACACAGCCGACGCCATTTTCTTCAGTCTTTCTTGCCCCAGATGTCGGGTGCCCCCAGAAGGAAGCCAATACATAAATTATATATATAGTCATGCAATGCAATATAATCAAAAATCAGTAGTTGCAAGCAAATATACCATAGGAGGATAACCCAATCAGGTAGTATGAGGAGGGGTTAGCCCCTAGGCCTTTACCAAGAGGGGAAGGAGGGAGGGAAACCTGTACTGCAGCTGTATTAGCACTCAAACATCTACATTTATGGTAGGTACAAAACTGTACTATGTTCATCGTGCATACAGCTGCAGTAATCACAGATGGGTAGAATCCCAAAGCTACGCACAGGGTGGTAGGCACTAGGTGGAACTGGGATGAGCCAGAATGCCCTGCAACACAGCAGTGGCAAAGCCTGCTCTAGTCTTGGAGTATAAAGGTAGGTGGTAGTGCTTGGTGAAGGTATGCACAGAACTCCAAGTGGCTGCCTCCAAAATATCTTTGGTAGGAACTCCTCTGAGGAAGGCTGTAGAGGTAGCTGTGGCCCTGATGGAGTGGGATCTGATGCCTGTAGGGACAGATTTTCCATGAAAAGAGTAACAAAACCGTATGCAGTGGCCTATCCATTTTGAAATTGTCTGTTTGGTAACTGGCTTCCCTTGAGCTCCTACAGCATAGGACACAAAAAGCTGTTCTGATTTCCTGAAAGGCTTTTTTCTGTCCAAATAATAACGTAGCTGTCTATGGATGTCTAAGGAGTGTAGCAGCCTTTCCCCTTTATTTTGAGGATTGGGGTAAAAGGTAGGTAAGTGTATGGCTTGATTTAAAGCTACCCTGGATACCACTTTAGGCATACATGACGGGTTGGTTCGAAGGGAAACCCTGTCCTGATGGAAGATGAGAAAGGGCTGCACAGCCATGAGGGCTTGTAGTTCCGAAACCCTACGAGCTGAGGTAATGGCCAGAAGGAAAGCTGTTTTCCAGGACAAATATTGCAACTCTGTTGAGGCAGCTGGTTCAAAGGGAGGTAATGTTAATTTTTCTAGAATGTAATTAAGATCCCAGGCTGGTATTGGTTGTTTCCTAGGAGGTCTTATATTCTTAGCCCCTCTGAGGAACTGTCTTAAGAGTGGGTGAGAGAATAAAGGTGGATCAGTGTTGAATTCTGCAGAAATGGCTGAGGCATGAATTTTTATGGAGGAAAATGATTAATGAAAGTCCACTGTTCAACAGCTCAGCTAGATACTGTAATATCGGAGGCAAATTCAGTTTTCTGGGATCCTGGCCTTTTTTCTCATTCCAAGAGCAAAACAGTTTCCATTTTGCAGAGTAAACCTTTCTAGTAGATGGCCTTCTGGCCTCCAAAATGACATCCTACACCTCTTTGGAGAGTAGGGTCTGTTGTGGTGTTAAGGAATTTTCCATGCAGCGAGATTGAGTGTTTTCAGCTGGCTGTGAAGAGTTTTGTAGTTGTGCTGAGTCAGTAAGAAGAGGCATTAGAGGTAGGGACCAGGGAGGAGTATGCGTTAGGCTCCTCAGGAGAGGGTACCAGTGTTGTCTTGGCCAATGGAGCAATCAGTATCATCTTTGGTCTGTCTGCTCTTGCTTTCAAGAGCACCTTGGGCAGAAGAGGCAAAGGTGGGAAAGCGTAAACTGTCCATGCTGCCCAACTGAAAGAAAGGGCCTTTGGATGAAAGGTCCTTGAACAGAACTTTTCCAATTGAGGATTCCCGTGGGAGGCGAAGAGATCTATGTCTGGCCTTCCCCACGCTTGGATTATCTTTGTAAACACTTGAGGATGCAACTTCCATTCATGTGGGTCTGTCATAATTCTGCTTAGATTGTCTGCCAGTGTGTTTTCCAAACCTGGCAAGTACTGTGCTTGAAGTTCGATTTGCCATTCCAGAGCCAAGTTCCAAAGTGACATGGCTAGTCTGCACAGGGGGTATGAATGTGTTCCTCCTTGTTTGTTTATGTACCACATTACTGTGGTGTTGTTTGTTCTTATTAATAATTGCCCTGGATGTAGGAGGTCCTTGAAAGCTGTAATTGCATTGATCACTGCTAGCATTTCTTTTTGATTGATGTGAAGGTGCTTTTCCTTTTGGGACCATTTGCCCTGAATGCACCTGTCTGTCATGTGTGCCCCCCCCCCCAGGAGTAGTCTGAGGCGTCTGTTGTGATGACTTGATTTGTTTGAGGCTTGCAGAATGGAAGACCTGTGTTTGTTTGACATGCTTGGGCCCACCATAGAAATTCCTTTTGCAAACATGGAATTATTGGTATTATTGTTTCCAAACTGTGGCTGTGTTGAGACCATAGGTTTTTTAGGTACCACTGAAGTTTCCTCATGTGCAACTTTGCACATGGGATTAAAAGAATGCAAGATGCCATGAAGCCCACAGCCTGCAGGATTTTCCTTGCAGTGAGCCTAGTACAATTTGCTAGTATTCTGAAGTACTGAGTTAGTTGCCCCTGTTTTTCTGGCGTGAGGTAGGCCATCTGGGTGTTTGTGTCCAAGTTGGCACCCAGGAAAATTATTTTCTGAGATGGTGTTAGCCTGGATTTCTCTTTGTTGACTGTGTATCCCAGAGACTTTAATAACCGTGTTACATAAGCCAGATGTTTCAGAAGTATGTGCTTGCTGTCCGCTTGGATCAGGCAGTCGTCCAAATAAGGGTAAATTTGTATCCCTTGAAGTCTGCAGTAGGCAATTACTGATGCCAGGCATTTCGTGAATACTCTGGGCGCAGTAGATAAGCCAAAGGGCAATGCAGAGAATTGATAGTGGATTGAACCTGTAAGAAATCTGAGGTATCTTCTGCAGCTTTGTCTGATTGGGACATGCAGGTATGCCTCCTTGAGGTCCAATGTTACCAGCCAAAACTCCTTGCCCAGCATGGGAAGAAGCTGCTGTAATGTGAGCACCTTGAATTTTGGTACGAGTAGAAATGTATTTAGGCTGGATAAGTCCAAAATGGGTCTCCAGTCTGTTCCTTTCCTTGGTACCAGAAATAGTCTGGAATAAAAACCTTGACCTTGTTCGTGAGTAGGTACCTCTTGAATAGCTTTCATGTCCATGAGTTTTGAAATTTGTATTTGTGCCTCTGCCCTTTGATTGTGTGGCAGGTTTGGCATGCCTCTCATTTTTGGAAGAGTGTGAAAATGAAATCTGTAGCCTCTGTTTATAATGTCCCGGATCCATTTGTCTGTTGTGATAATATGCCAATTTCTTGTAAATAATGCCAGCTTTCCTCCCAAGGGTGCTGCCAGCTGAGACTTGCTTGGCATGAAAAGGAGGAAGTCATTGGGTTTGTTTTCTGTATTGTTGTGCACTGTCTTCGCCACCTCTTGGTGCTGGAGTTTGCCATAGTCTGCCTCTATATGATCCTTGAGATTGTCCTCTGCCCCTTGTGCGCCTGTATCTACCTCTTTGGGGCTTGTCCATGGCTGGAAAGGACCAGTTTTTAGAAGGCCAATTTCTGCTAAAATGAGGTGGTTGTACCTGTAGAAAAGCCTTGACAGTTTGCATAGATTTAGCTTTATCTTCCATTTTCCGTAGTATCTCCTCAGTATTAGAACCAAATAGTACATCCTTTTGTAAAGGAGCATCTAGTAGTTTAGCTTTAACATGATCAGGCAAGCTTTGTTCCCTAAGCCAGGCATGTCTACGAATGACTGATCCTGTAACAGCAGCTCTACTTGAGGCCTCTAAGGCATCACAGCCACATTGTAAGGTGTGTTTACCCACTTGTTCTGCACTATGCATCATATCCTGCAATTCCTTCAAATCTGGTTGTTCGGGTTGAGACATTTTATTTCTTAATTGTGATAACAGAAACTGCTGATATTTAAACATATGGAACTGACAATTTAAGGCCCTCATGGCTAGGGTGGCCGAGGTGTATACCTTTTTTCCCCACCTTTCTAAGGATCTAGATTCTCTTTCGGAAGGTAGTGGATTCTTGGCAGTAGAGGCCTTCATTCCCTTGGGGCCTTGAGAAATGGTTTCAGGGTCAGCATTATGGCCTTTGAAAAGAAATTGGTGAGAGTTAGGAACTCTGTAGTACCTATCAGGTTTGACTGGGGCAGGAGGCACGGAATCCGGATTAAGACAAGCCTCCGAGTAAACATCATCAAGTATGTCCAAGACAGGAGGTACCGCCAGAGGCCTGTGTTGAGGTAACAAAAGAAATTCCCTAAGCCTTTTCTTGGAATCAGAAAAGTCTTGGCCTTCCCAATGGAAGTATTCCCTCAAGGTGTGCAAGGTTTCCCCAAAAGAAAAATCCTCTGGGAAAGATACAGAAGGAATGGACTGTTCTGCATCAGAATCTTCAAAAGGGGAGTACGAGTGTTCCTCTACATCAGAATGTTCTGAGAAAATGGAGCCCTGTTCAGAAGAGGGAGAATCTTCCTCCACTCTGGGTCTCGTCTGGAGGGGGTTGGGAACCCCTGATAAGAGTAATTAAATCCTCAGCCATTTTAAGCATCTGCTTTTTAGGCATGGGGCCTGGAGATGGGCCTTGTGCAACAGGCCTCTTGGGATGCATGGCTGATTTGGACTTGGTAAAGGCCGTAATGGAAAAGGAAGATGAGGGTCTAAAGACACCCTGGGTGGAAGTGGACCTGTCCACATTAGGAGGCTCCACACTCACAGTGGCTTCGGTGGTTGTAGTCTGAGTAAGGGCCGAGGTACCTGCAGTCTCGGTTACAGAAGACACCGCCAAGGAAGTGTCGTTGGTAGTCAGGGACTGCATAGGCATCTCGCTGAGAACCGGACCACGTGCAGCCGGTTTTGGCGTGGTGTCGGTGGAGAATGCGGACCTCGCGTGTCAGTCCTTGTCCTTGCGTTTTTTTGGACAAAACTGTAGTCGGAGTCTCTGACGACATTTTATAATCAAAGGCTTTACCAAAATATAGTGTTGGGCGAACTCCGCCCGACGCTTAATAGTGCGTTTATTGAAAGAAGCGCAAAAGCGACAGCCCGAGACGTGGTCTGGGCCTAAACAAGGTATGCAGAGGGAATGGAAATCCTTATGCGGTATTTGCTTCCCACAAAAAATACAATTGTTAACTTTGTCTGACATCGGTCTGAGGCAAGAAAAGTTTCCCCAACGGGGTACTTAGCTTTAAAGAAGACTTCGGTTTCCAATTTTTCGTAAATTCAGGAGCTGGCCGACCAGCACTTGCGAACTGCTTCTGCTTTGGGCACTGCGCGGCAAAAAAGACTGAAGAAAATGGCGTCGGCTGTGTCTTATATACCCCTGTCGCAGTGACATCAGGAAAGAAAGTGACAACAACTGACACCGGACCTAGACTTTGGAATTCGGCCGACCGAGGACCCGCCTGACGGCAGAGAACCCATCTGTGATTACTGCAGCTGTATGCACGATGAACATCCTGTAGAGCGGGAAGGAATGAGTTCCCCCTGCTTGTTTATGTACCACATAACTGTGGTGTTGTTGTCTATCTTTATCAAGCATTGTCCTGGAAGGATAAGGTATTGAAGGCTGTCAGTGCATTCTGTACAGCTAACATTTCTTTTTGATTGACATGCAGGCGCATTTGTGCTGGGCTCCATTTGCCTTGAATGCATTTGCCTGCCATGTGAGCCCCACTTGCATAGTCTGATGCGTTGGCTGTCAGGGTTTAGGCGGCGGGGGATTGAGTGAAAGGGAGTCCCTTGCTGTGGTCGCAGACCTCTGCCCACCAAAGGAAAGTACAGTTGTGTACGCTTACCATAAATGTAGATGTTCGAGTGTATTCACTGTTGCAGTCATTACATTTGGGTTGTCTGCTGGCAGGTTGCCCTCAGTCAGCCTGAATAACAAAGTCTTGGATCCTGCGTCGGTTGCTGTCTCCTCTTCCATGACCTCAGGTCGTCAGGGGTATAAAACATGCAGCCGACGCCATTTTATTCAGTTTTTCTTGCCCCAGATATATATATATATATATATATATATATATATATATATATATATATATATATATATATATATATATACATATAAACAGTAAATATATACATACATTTTACCTTCAACTAAAAGCAAATACACCATAAAGGCTTTTGAGTATAGTGAAGGAAAGAAAAGGTATAGAATGGGGGATAATGGGTGGGTAACCCGGACTGCAACAGTGAATACACTCTAACATCTACATTTATGGCAAGTGTACACAACTATACTATGTTCTTCGTGTTTCACTGTTGCAGTCATTACATTTGGGTAGAATCCCAAAGCTATGGATGGGAGGATGGAACTAAACAGCATTAGGAGCGGCTATAAGGCCCTGCAGGATTGCAGTGGCAAAGCCTGGCCTGGATATGGAGAGGAGAGGTAAATGATAATGCTTTGTGAAGGTATGAAGAGAGCTCCAAATAGCAGCTTCTAGAATGTCTTTGGTTGGGACCCCTCTGAGAAAAGCTGCTGAAGTAGAGGCAGCCCTGGTGGAATGTGATCTGATCCCTTTGGGCACCAGTTTACCATGGTGCAAACAGCAGAAACGAATGCAGTGGCTTATCCATTTAGAAATGGTCTGCTTGGATACAGTCTTCCCCTCTGATCCTGCAGCAAATGCTACCAGTAGTTGCTCAGACTTTCTTAGGGATTTGTTCCTATTTAAGTAGAATCTTAGTTGTCTATGTACATCCAATGAATGCAGAATCCACTCCCCCTTGTTCTGCGGATTTGGGTAAAAGGTTGGCAGGTGAATGGTCTGGTTAAGAGCCACACTGGATACCACCTTAGGCATAAAAGAAGGATTGGTCCTGAAGGACACCCTGTCCGGGTAAAATATAATGAAAGGCTCCACTGCCATGAGAACCTGTAGTTCTGAAACCCTTCTTGCTGAAGTAACTGCCAAAAGAAAAGCTGTTTTCCAAGATAGAAATTTTATTTCCGCAGTTGCTGCTGGTTCAAAAGGAGCAGGGTGAGTTTTTCCAGCATAAAATTGAAGTCCCATGCAGGAGTTGGTGCTCTTCTGGGAGGCCTTACATTTTTGGCCCCTCTAAGATGCTGTTTAAGCAGTGGATGAGAAAAGAGGGGAGGCTCTGTGTTGTAATGAGCCGAGATGGCAGAGGCATGGATTTTTATCGAAGAAAAAGATAGGCCCTTGTCAAGTATCTCAATTAAATTTTGTAAAATCTGAGGAATATTGGACTTTGCTGTGTCTATTCCTTGTGCTTGGTTCCAAGCACAAAATCTCTTCCATTTATCAGCATAAAATTTTCTAGTACTAGGCCTTATGGCTTCCAAAATGACATCCATCACAGATTTACTGAGAGGTGTGGTTTGAATAATTAGTTGGTTAGCCATGCTGCAAGATTCAGTGTTTGGAGCCAAGTGTGCAGAATTTGATAGTTCTGCTGAGAGAGTAGATGAGGTATTTGAGGCAAGTACCATGGAGGAAGATGTGACACGTACCTTAGAAGCGGGTACCAGTGCTGGCGAGGCCAGTCCGGAGCAATTAGGATCATTTTGTTTTTTCCTGTCTGACTTTTAGTAAGACCTTGGAGAGAAGAGGCAGAGGGGGAAAGGCATAGACTGATAGATTTTTCCAGCTGAAGGATAGAACATCTACTTTCCATACTTTTTTGTGATGAACTCTTGTGCAGCATTTGTCCAACTGATAATTTTGGGGAGATGCAAACAGATCCATGTCTGGGCTCCCCCATTTCTGTGTTAAGATGCTGAAGAGTTGTAGATCCAGTTTCCATTCGTGCGGGTCCATAAGATTTCTGCTTAGGTCGTCTGCCAGAGTATTTTGCTTTCCTGGCAGGAATTGAGCTTGGAGATGTACTTGGTAAGTCAAGGCTGTGTTCCACAAGACCATGGCTAGTCTGCAAAGGGGATAGGAATGTGTACCCCCCCCTGCTTGTTTATGTACAACATAACTGTGGTGTTGTCTGTTTTTATCAGTAGTTGTCCTGGATGAAGTAAGTCCTTGAAGGCTGTCAGGGCATTCTGAACAGCTAGCATTTCTTTCTGGTTGATATGCAGATTCATTTGGTTTGGGCTCCATTTGCCCTGAATGCATCTCGCTGCCAGGTGGGCCCCCCAAGCATAGTCTTATGCATCTGTAGTTAGGGTTTGGGTGGCAGAGGGTAGAGTGAATGACAGTCCCTTGTTTTGGTGACATGTCTCTGCCCACCAAAGAAACTCCTGTTGTAGGCAGGGAATGACAGGAATCATTCTTTCTAGGTTGTGACAATGTTGACTCCATAAACTTTTTAGGTAACATTGAAGTTTCCCCATATGCAGTCTCGCATATGGAATTAGTAGAATGTAGGATGCCATGAACCACAAAGCCTGCAGAATTTGTCTTGCAGATAACTGGGTTTTTGTTGCCAAGGCACGTTGTGATCAGGGCCTAGGTAAGGAATACAGTACAAATGAAAATCCTTATGAGGTATTAGTAATGCAATTAACTTTTACTGACATCGGTAGGGAGCAAGAAAAATTTTCCCCAATGGGGTACTTAGCTTTAGTTTGAAGACTTCGGTTCTGAAACTCGAATACAAAACATTCAGGAGTCTGCCGACCGGCACTTGCGAACTGCTTCTGCTTCGGGCACCACACAGCAAGAAAGACTGAATAAAATGGTGTCAGCTGCATGTTTTATAACCCTGATGACCTGACGTCATGGAAGAGGAGACAGCAACCAACGCAGGACACAAGACTTTGTTATTCAGGCTGACTGAGGGCAACCAGCCAGCAGATAACCCAAATGTAATGACTGCAACAGTGAAACATGAAGAACATCTCTGCCCTTAGGCAAGGAATGATAGAAATCACTGATTCCAGGTCCTGAGAATGTTGACACCAGAGACTTTTTAACTACCACTGAAGTTTCCTCATATGCAGTCTTGTATATGGAATTAAGAGAATGCATGAGGCTACGAACCGTAGGGCTTGCAGTATTTTTCTTGCAGATAGCTGGGTTTGGGTGGCCAGTAGTTTGAAGTAATTTGTCAGATAAACCTGCTTTTCTGGAGTGAGGAATGCCATCTGGGAAGTTGTGTTCAAGCTTGCTACCAGGAATACAATTTTTTGGCTGGGTAACAGATGTGGTTTCTTTTCATTGATGGTATACCCGAGGGAAGTTAGGAGTCTGTCTACCAACGTCAGCTGCTGAAGTAGCAATTCCTAACTGTCCACCTGAATCAGGTAATCATTCAAGTAGGGGTAAATTTGAATGTTTCTCTGCCTGCAGAATGCAATGGCTGGAGCCAGGCACTTTGTGAATACCGTGGGTAGAGTACATAAGCCAAAGGGAAGTGCATACAGCATGCCCTGAAACACAGATATTTCTTGCAAGATTCCCTTATGGGGATGTGCAGATAAGCTTCTTTTAATTCTAGGGTGGCCAACCAGGAATCCTTGGCTAGCATAGGAAGCAGCTGTTGGAGTGTAAGCATTTTGAACTTTGGTACCACCAGGAAGGTGCTGAGAATTGACAGATCTAGAATAGGGTGCCAAGAGTTCTCTTTTCTGGGCACCAAAAACAGTCTTGAGTAGAAAGCCTTTGCTCCTTTGAAACAGGCTGAACAGCCCTGATACTAAGAAAAGAAAGTATTTGCTTTTGGGCCTCTATCCACTGGTTTGGAGGAAGGTCTTGTAATCCGCCTGGTGCTGGCAGTGAGTGGAAGTAGAATCTGTATCCCTGGGATAAAATGTTTAAGACCCATCGGTCCTGGGTAATGTAATCCCAGTTTTTGGCATGCAGGGTAAGTTTTCCTCCTAGGGTTGCACATACTTGGGCATGGCTGGGTAGGATGAAGGACTACTCATTGTGAACATTTTCCATAAGAGGGTGGCTTGCCACTGCCTGGTTTTGAGGTAGGAGCACTCCATTGTTTAGATCTATGCATACCATGAGACTGCAGTCTTTGTGGTCTGTTGCCCCTGGGTTTGGACCGAGAAGGCCTGGGAGGGACTGGAAAGGACCAGTTTTTTGAAGGCCAATGCCTATTGAATCTAAGTGGCTGTACCTGTAAGACATATTTAACAGTTTGCATAGATTTAGCTTTTTCCTCCAGCTTACGAAAGTTGTGCCAAAAAAATATTCTTGGTTTAATGGAGTATCTAGTCATTTTGCTGTGACAGTCTGGCAAGATTTGTTCTTTCAACCAAGCATGCCTTCTCAGAACGGACCCAGTGACAAAAGCCCTGCAAGATGCTTCTAAGGCATCAAAACCACACTGCAAAGTATGTTTACCAACTTGGTTTGCAGAATGCATTAACTCCTGTAAATCTTTATTTTCTGCACAAGCGGGGATCAACAACATTTTTTTGTTTAATTAGTTCCATAATATGCTGCTGGTACTTCAACATGTGAAACTGGCAATTTAAAGCCCTGATGGCCAAGAGTTGCAGAGGTATATATGTTCTTACCCTGCCTAAAACCCTGGAATCCCTGTCCAAAGGGGTAGGGTTTTTGGCTGTAGTAGCCTTAATACCTTTAGTTCCCTGGGAAATGGTTTCTGGGTCTGCAGTAGGACTTTTAAAGAGAAATGTGTGAGTCAGGTACTCTGTAGTACCGGTCAGGCTTTCTAGGAGCTGGAGGTAAAGTATCAGAGGTAAGACATGATTCCATAAAGACAACAACAATATCCAGGACAGGGGGTTTAGCTAGAGGGCTGTGCTGAGGCAAGTCTAAAACTTCCCGGAGTCTCTTTTTGGACTGAGGGTAGTCCTGGCATTCCCAGTGGAAATGCTCTCTTCAGGTATGCAAGGATTCACCGAAAGAAAAGTCCTCTGGAGGAGAGGCAGGGGGAATTGAATCCTCTGCATCTGAATCCTCATAGGTGGATAAGGGTATGTCCTGGTAATCAGAGGGGTCAGAGTCATAGGACTCATGGTCTGTAGAATCAGAAAGAAAATCAATTATTTGTCTTTTAGAGGGGGAAGACTGGCCTTCCCTTAATTAAAGTAATGAGGTCATCAGCCATTCTAAGCATTTGTTTTTGAGGCATGGGAACCTTGAGAATGTGCTTTGGTCATCTATTTCCAAGGCGTAGTGCGAACTCTGGGCCTGAGAAATTCAGTAGTTTTAGTCAAAAACTAAATAGTCGGTTTAATATGAACATCAGAAGGTCTGAATTCACCCTCAGAAGCCAGTGCCTGCACAGCGGCTCCGGACCCATCCAAGGTAGAGACATCTGCTGGTTCCATAGTCGATGATGCATCTCGCAGCATACCAGACTCCAAATGGGTCTCAGTCGAGGCCTGTGAATCTGCAGAAGTAGGTATCAGGGGCTGAGAAAGTGCCTCACTGAATACCGGCAGACTGGCGACTAGCTTAACAGAAGTATTGGCGGTAGTTTTGGACCTATGTGGTCTGTCTCTGTCTTTATCCTTACGTTTTTTCGGAAGATCTACAGTTGGATGGCTTAATGAAGCCATTTCAGAATACGGAGAAAGAGAGCAAAATAATTTAGTGACAAAGATAGCCCAACAATGAATAGTTCGGGCGATGAACAAGGCACAAAACAGACAGCAAGAAACATCGTGGTCTGGGCCTAAACAGGTGACGCAGTAAGAATGAAAATCTCTGTGAGGTATTTGCTTTCCACAGGCAAGACAATTGTTAACTTTTTCTGACATCGGTACTTAGCTTGGGAAGACTTCAGGTTTGAAACTCGAAAAAAGAAAATTTCAGGTAGCATCTGACTGGCACATGTTAACTGCTTCTGCTTCGGTCACCTGCGCTGCAAGATAAGCTGATATAATGGCGTCGGATGCATGTTTTATACGCCTGACGACCATGATGTCATGGAAGAAGCAAAAGCATCAAACGCAGAAATCCCAAGACTCTGGTATTCGGGCCGACTGAGGGCTACCTGCAGGCAGAAAACCCAAGTGTGAGGACTGCAATAATGAAACACGAACATCCACATTTCATATAAAAGTGCGCATTACACCTCATTCTCTTGTTTTCATTACATCAATAAGCCCAAATACATACAATATATTTTTTAAAGTATTTGCCCTCAGCCTGTACTCTGTCTTGGCCATCGAGACATATTTACTTCCTAAACAATGTTCCAAGTTCCTGCTAATACCATATATATCTGATGCTAGGCTGTAATCTTCTCCCTTGATATTCTTTACAACTTGCCTCACTGCTTTCAGTAGAATATATTGTGTAGCCAGTGCAGTTCTTAAACCCTGCCTATACCTCTCCATTATAAATCTTCCCTGCCTATCTTTCATTTGTTGCTCTACCTTTACTCCTATACCCTTTTTAAAATTACCATTAACACCCCTTAGCTTTCACTCTCCTATTCCAGCAAATAAACTCTCCTTTCCCCTTTACTCTATAAAACATTCAGGTTCTCTGTGATTCAGGTACATCTTGTATAACATTATTACTTGTGCATTACTACTTCAAATACAAGTCAGTACTTTCTGTTTTTTCTTATCAACCAACTCAGAGATATTTCAAACCAGTAAGTTAAATTGTGCCACAATAAAGGTTATAGTTTATTCTACTTCTTTCTTGTCGTTGTTACAAACCGGTTCTACATAGTCTCTTTCTATCATGTTTTCTGCCACTTTATATATTTTTGTGTATTACTGTTTCAAATGAACAAGATCTCTTATTTGAATACACACCTCCCTCCCTACCCAAGAAACAAACAGCATATAAACATTATACATTTTGTTTTGCAAAGCAATAAAGCAGATGGCTCCATACTGAAATGTCGGCAAGTGCAGTGCTGGCTGCTGACAGACCAAAACAGCAGGAGAAGAGTGAATCTCAAACATTGTCCTTCTCCTTTAAACTTTTTGCAAGGGGAAAGATCTCCCCCTTGCACCCCATGAACTTATAAATATCAACACACAGATCACCATACCTCAGAAAAAAGGTAATATTCCAACAAATGCCCATCTTGGACTTGGTATGTACAAGTCCATTTTTCGGACATTCAGTCCCTGCACTTCAAGACTCACTCATGTGGGTCCCTACTTTTCAAATGGTTGCTAAAGCAGACAGTCAATACAAACAGCAGTGTAAAGCTTCTTATAGTGCTCTCTAATCACTCAAATTCTGACCTTCTTCTTTGGATTGGAAGACAGCTTTTACAAATCACTGATCTATGCATTCCATTTCTAAAGCTGTCCCTCTATACTTCAGTTACTAGGCAGCCAATCTTTCTATATTCCTTCATATTTATTATTACAAGTTGTTCATTCCAAGAGCTAGTGAACATTTTAACATATCCCCTTTTTAATTTCACTATATATTTCAAATGCTGTAGCTATTTTCAAAATGTCAGGCTTCACAATCTTGACACAGTGATGACATCCAGCACAGCTCATCAAGGAAAATAACTGCATTTCAAAAGCACTGGAGAGGTCAGTCTGCAGACTCAATATTTTATTCTGAACCCTGAGTTCAGAGTTAGTGTTATTTTCTCACCATTAATTACTGATCTCAGTGAATTTAAAACACCTTCCAGAAAACATGTTTTTACAATTTAATTATACCAAAACCCCCCTCCTGTATTTAACAAACTTACCTTAGTCAGTTCTTATACATGCGTTGCATTAAATTAATACAGTACTGTCCAATTCTTCCATTACCTAAAGTAATAACTTGCTTTTTCATTAATCATTCATGTAGTTCCCCCCTTTTGCTAAAACAAGTACTAATGCTCAGTTTTAGTAGGAACAGAGCAAGATTTTGAAAGAAAATTAGAAGTGTCAACTAAAAAGTAGGGACAGATGAGAGGTAAGAGTCTAAGAACCCTTGAGAACTACTGACTTTTGAGGTACAAACAAACTGAGCAAATTATGTAAAGTGAAATTCACCAATCATAAAAAGTAGATTTAGTTACATGTAAATCACGAAATACACTTAAGAAGCTTCCATTGTCATTTAGGGACATGGAAAATGTCCTACAGCAGTGCCCTTATGGAGAGTTGATAAAATCAGCAAAAGGAAAGGAGTACTGCTGGAACTGAATTCATCCTCAAGTCTTAGCGAGTACCTTCATGAGGTGGACCCTACTTTTCACAAAATTGCACCAAGATGACACTGATATATAGACTATTTTATATAGCATACATCACGGACAGAAGAAGGTTAAAAATAAAGATAGCTGGATCCACAAGTCACAGAATAAAAAAGTGCCCAAATCCTGGTAGGCACACTGGTACCGGGACTAGAAAAAATGAAGTGAAGAATCCTCAAGACATGGAAATATTCCTACAATGGGGTTAGGTCAGGTCCGGGGGGAGGATGCCCCCCCCCCATTGTAGAAGGAAGTAGCAGTCCACAAAAATCACAAACATTGATAGGCTAAAAAAGAGCCTTACAGATGCCAAAGTGGACTGTTGAGGATAAGAAAGAAATTATGTACTATTAACATTATGCAAAAAGCCCAAAATGTCCACACAAAAGATAAACAAAAAGATTGACAGAGAAATTAGTGGAAAAAAAAATACTTCCACAAGAAAAACTGTCAGAAACTTCAAATAAAAATTTGCGTTCATTAAAATAAAAAGATCCATGAAAAACACTATATAGACCAAGAAAACCTTGTGCCATATGGAAAAAGAAGCAACTGAGGAAGTGCGAAAATTTAAAGAACAAAATTCAGAGACATTTGAAAGGTATAAAAGGGATCTGGACATGGGAAAGAGAGATATGGTATGGTACAATATTTATACAGAGGAGAAAGCCATAAATCAACATAAAAAGGCAGCCTCAAAGACATTCAGAGAGAAATCCAGAAAAGGTATTCAGCTATGGAAAAATTCACAAAAAAAATAAGACCACAAAGAGGGAATGTAGCACAGAAGATTGGTCAAGTAAAAGTTACAATAAAAAAAAAAGCTTTAATTATGGAATATTTGTGAAGTGAAGGATTCAGTGTAGAAAGCCTAACATGTCATATCACAGCATGATGGAACAACTAGTCCCCAAAGTAAGGATAATCAAGAGGAGCAGAAGACATCTGAAGAAGAAATATATACAAGGAAAAGAAAAATACTTAATATGGTGCAATACTTACGCAAAGCAGACAGCAACACATCAAAGCAAAAACAGCAGCACCAAAGATATTTAAAGAGAAATACAAGGAAGGACATCCAGATATGGAAAATGTTACAATACAACAAATAAGAAAAAAAAAAAAAAGAAGGAAAAGTAGAAAATAGGATTAGTAAAAGAGAAGTTAAAGAACTAGGAACTGAGGTTATGAATTACCTGCGAAGTGAAGAATTTAGTGTAGAAAATTTAACTCAAATAACAATACAACAGTATAGAGCAATGGACACCCAAATTAAGGAGAAACCAGTGGAGCAGGAACCATCTAATCAGTTGACATACGAAGATACTTTGGAGCCTCACACAGGAAACCAGTACAAAGTTTTATTTGGAGTTGTACAGCAAGGGAAAGAACAGGAAACTGTGGCAACTCTGACACAGTCAATGTTGTGGAGTGATAGGCCAGTGAGTTTCCCTATGAAACAGTAATGGATGATACAGGGTGAAACTGAAGAGAACATGGCACAGGAAAAAGATCTGGAACTTACCATAGAATGCCCACAGGAAACAGCGAACAAAGAATGTTCCCACAGTTTAGAAGGAAATGATCTGAGAGAAAAGTTGTGTTATTTAATAGAGATGGATAGACATATTAAGATCAATGAAAGAAATAGACTGCAGAAGGTCAATAAAACCCCAAAACTTAAATGTTTGATAACACAAATGAACACAGTAATTAGAACTGTCCACAGAGATTCATGTGATATAACAGAAGTAAACAGCATACATGACTGTGCAATCAAATTAATAGCAGATAAATTCCTACCATAGGAACACATGGTAGTAAGGGAAAGGACGGGGAGAAATCAAATGCCATCATGTAAGTATCAAATAGAGAAAACTACAAAGCAGTTAAGACAAGAAGGTTCACTGTTAGAAGAGAAAAAACAGGGAACAGATCAACAAAAATACTCAAAAGATAAACTTGATAAAAGCAATCTGCAGTATTAGAACGAAGCAGAATTTATCATACACTTGTTGTTGTTGTCTTTCAGCTTTTCCCGGTAAGGGGTCACTACAGCAGAACTCCGGTCCGCTAATGATTGGCAGTAGATTTTCACGAAAGCAGAGGTGCCAGCTCGATGTTGAACCTTCAACGAAGGCACGCCCATTTACACATGTCTTTCGAACGCCCACCCAACTGCAGGGAGGACATGCAGACTCCACACAGAAGGCACTCCCCACACTCCAGCCATGAATCGAATGGGAGAACCTCTTACCGTTAGGCAACAATGCTACCGCTGCACCACTGCGGAAGTCTATAGCAAATAATAAACTAAAAATATCAGCACAGGCAAGAAAACTTAGAAGATATACAGATAAATATAAAGGAAAAGCACAAAATAAACTATTTATTTATGACGCCAAAAAGTTTTATACAGAACTGGAAAACGAGGGAAAAGGAATTGAAAGACCACCAAAAAAATAAGAAATAGATACATTTTGGAAAATATTTATGAAGATCCTGTGGAACAAAGATGTTAATTGGATAGAAGTAAAAGAAAGAACAATAAGTTCAAATGTACAGTATATGAAATGGGATGATGTAATGGCCAGAAAGACTGAAACAAAATAAAAAAAACAAACCTCTAATAGGAAAACCCCAGACCCAGATGCAGTACCAAACGTCCGGCTAAAAGTATTAACATCTCTGCACAAAGATTTAGCCATGAGTAAAAACTATTTAAATGCACACCCTAAACACACACCAGCCTGGCTGACAGGAAGAACAATGCTTCTACTTAAGAATGAACCTACAAGCTATCATAAAAACTATAAACCAATAACTTGCCATCCGACGACATACAAACTATACACTGGAATTGATGCAGACAGAGTTTATAGTCATTTAAAAACAAAATTCAATTATGGCAATAGAACAAAAGGGCAATAAAAGTAAGTCATACGGAACAAAGGATCATTTGTTGTTAAATAAAGTCATAGTGGAGAACTGTAAAAAGGGAAAGAATTTAAGTATGGGAAGGACAGACTACAAAAAAGTCTTTGATAGTTTCCCACATTCATGGGTGAAAGAATGCTTAAAACTGTAAAAGACACACCATACAAAAACTATATCACAGCAACCATCAAACACTGGCATACCACTTTGCAGTTAAGCCATGATTAGGCACACATTATTACTCCAGAGATAAAAATCCAAAGGGGGATATTCCAGGGTGACTGTCACCGCTGCTCTTTTGTCTTCCCCCTTAACCCATTAAGCTGTCTGCTTACAGATTAAGTTATGGCTATAATTTGGCTCCCAGAAAGCAACGAAGTGTAAAGACATAACTTCACTTTGTCGGTGATTTAAAAACTGTACAGCTCATCAGATGAGGCACTGAAAGCACAACTGCAAGTAGTCAAAACGTTTTCAGATGATATAAGAATGTTAGTAACTGGAAAAAACAAGAAAAACTAAAAAAAAACAAAAAATGGCACTGAACCAAGGAGCACTCAAAATGATAGTTTATTCCTAAGCGCTTTCGTACAGGATAATATCTGTACTTCTTCAGACTAAAGTGATATAAGAATGTTATTTGGTCTTGATAAATGTGCAAAAGCAACCTTTAAAGCAGGAAAGCTACAGCACCAAGAAAACATTTTAGGACAAGAATGTGATATTAAAGAACTTGAGCAACAGGGAGTGTAAAAATATTTGGGAATTGATGAAGGACCAACAATAAAGTATGAACAAATGCAAATACAACTCAGTAAGGAATATTTTAGAAGACTTAAATTAATCCTGAAAACAGCGCTGACATCTAGGAAAAGTTCAAGCAATAAACTAATCTTCCTGACCTAACTTACACTTTTGGAGTGACTGACTGGTCTCAAAAAGGTGTTGGATAGATTAGACACGAAAACAAGAAGGATGCATCATGCTAATGCAATAAGTTATATAAAAAAAAATCAGTGCATACCAAGATTTATATTCCCTGTTATGAAGGAGGCATGAGCCTCCTTGAAACGGATTAAATGTATAGATCTGCAATTGTGGGACTGCATACATATCTGCTGACCTCATACGACCCAAACATAGTAAAAATTTTAAAACATTAGAAGAATAAATCTAAGATGACTTCCCGTCTTAGTCTATCAAAAGCATATTGGCATCAAGCAGGAATGGAAATCAAACCAAAAGTAGATAAAAATCAGGCAGCAAATGGATGTGCCAAAAAAAAAGAAAAAATATAAGGAGAAGGATCGGATGAGAAGGCAAGAATGTGAAAAATACATAAATATAGTTGCAAATATAGAAAACTCCTGGAGCAACCTCATGTTAATCAGGATCGAATGCAGGAATGGTTAAGCAGAAGCAAATTCAAATCAAAAGATGAAAGGTTAATAATGGCAGCACAGGATAGTGGACTGCGCACATGTTGGTTCACAAAGTCCATTGAACATGTGGGAGAAACAGACAAATGCAGGTTTTATAAAACAGAACTGGAAACAGTTGCACACCTTGATGCTGTTTGTAGCACGCTAATGGCAGAAGGACTGCATACTGAAAGGCATAATAAGGTGACAAGACTGTTGCACTGGGGATTATGCAATCTTTATTCTATCGAAGGAGCTGAAAAACACTGGAAACATGAGCCACAAAGCATCATAGAAAATGAAGTCTATCTCACATAGGATCACCCATTACCAGCAGTTTAAAAGCTAGATGTGAGAAAATCAGACAGTGACTCATGAAAACACAAAATTAGCACTGATCACTGAAACTGCTACACCTACTGACTACAGTGTCTTGCATAGAGAGAGACACAAAGTCATAAAATACCAGGATTTGCAGGCAGGAACAAGAGCAATGTGGAAGAAAGATACCCAGACAGTTCCAATAGCAGCAAGAGTAATTGGTTTTATAAAAACAGAATTTACAAACAGATTTAGATACTTAACCGATGCATGCAACTCCACACGAACTGCAGGAGGAGTCATTATTGGGCACACTGCAGGTGCTGTGAAGAGCACTTCTGTTTGATATCAAAGATTGAAACAAAACTAATTTCATTAACTTTAAATCATACTTTGATTTAGGAATGGGGTTGATTCCCATCAGGGTATTAGAAACCCAAAATATCTGGAGAAATTAAAAACAGGGTCTACACTGACAACTGACTTTGTTTATGGTAAATTGGAATTCAATGGATTTCAGTTTGTGGGGCTTAGGTAATCCGTCTAGAAGTAAAATTGTTTCTGATCAATACAGAAATGCCTCTGCAGTCTCTCTCGGACATCAAAGCATGGCAACCACTAAACCCAGATAAAAAGGGAGTGCTAGGTTTACAATGAAACCAAGTACCAAATACAATACAGTTATGATGTATTAAAGTCACAGAAAAGCCTCAAAAATCAGGAAAGCTGTTAGTGAGATTTCTAGGATTGAGAGGAGCAACCTTGATACTGTCAAATAACTATCTACATTGTTGGGATACCCAGTTGTAGGACCCTGCCTAAAAAAGTTAATATGGGACAGCAAGAGTTCTGGTACTAAAATGAAGCAATGGAACAAGAGGACCATGGCTACCATCCTTTCAGGAAGAAAAATACGGCCCCCCCAACTTCCAGAATAACTCCATCTACTGAGCCAACTGTTAAAATAAGGCAGGATCTTTCTCAGTATCAGAGACTTTCCTTCATGTGACAAGTATACTGTAGTCCAATGTGTCTCTGCATGTCTTTTAGAGTTGAGCACCACAAGTCATTCACACATACACAGACTCACAAGTAAGTATTAAGCTAGCTGCCCTTGCTGGCCATTTTAGTCACAGTCAATTTCACTTTCAAAAAAACTTTTATCTAGTCCTGGAAAAGTCACAGATTCATTGATGTCATCAAGGCCAATGAATACAGTTAGTTTTCTGGCCAGTTCCCTCCACAAATGTACATCACCATGACCGTCCTAAAAACCCACCCATGCTGTGATGTCAGAGCTCGCTGGTCCTTCCCCTCCCCATAAAGAAAGTAAAGGTTAGAACAAGGAAATATTACATGAGCCAAGTCTCCTGCTGTGAGCTGTCAATCACAGAAGGTAACAGCTCAAATTACCCTTAGCGATTTGACAGCTAGGGAAGTTAGGTGTGAAGGAGGCAGATGGGAGAGGAGTCAAAGTAGTACAATTCAGGCTTCACAAAAAAATGGAGTTTTACCATTCTAAAAAAACAGCAGTAAAAAACATTTTGAAAGTCTGTTCTGTGGCGTTTGCATTGTTTGCGTTTTAAGTAGTCATTGAATGGCATGAAATCTTACTTAAAACTGACTGAAAGACAGCAGTGTATGCATGTAAAACCAATGCAGTAACAGGCGCTTTAGTAACAAGAGGCATGCGTAATGTAACGTTTTACAGACGAGCACTGCATTTTGGGATACCTACAGGCAGACTAAACAATCAGAATTACTTCAAGATGCCAGACCCCATGTGGTCAAACTTAGAAATTACATATAAAAATATTTAAAAACCTGTATATAGTCCAGAGTGGTGTTAAAATGTAGGAAACGCCAAACCATGATGAAATAAACATTTTTTTTAGTCTGTGGATGCTGTTCACCTTTAAAAATAAATGGATTACTTGTACCTTTCGACATGTCCCCTTTTGCACAGTTCAGCCTTCCCTGATCCCTATTATCTAAAAATAGCACACCTCTTCTAAAACGTTTTGATTTTCAGTTTGCTAGTAGAAAATATGAATTAGTTTTTTCAAATTGCTTACTTGTTTCTTCGGTTTGTCATCCACCTTGGCAGCATCTTTTGTTTCTCCTTCCTGAAATTAAAATTAATTATTTTGCATTTGCTGAATCAAGACAGTCTCATTCGGCACAGTCAATTTACAAGGGATGCACAGAAAGATAAGTACCAATTCAATAATAAATGAACAAAAGCATGGCATGAGACAAAAAGAGTTATGTACTTACCATAACTTGGCGTATGTGTTATCCTATGTCATCATTCATCTCCACAGGGTCTAGGATCTGAAACTGGATCCAAGCCAGCAAGATATTAGGTTTTGATTTTCAGTTTGCTAGTAGAAAATATGAATTAGTTTTCTCAAATTGCTTACTTGTTTCTTCGGTTTGTCTTCCACCTTGTCAGTATCTTTTGTTTCTCCTTCCTGAAATTAAAATTAATTATTTTGCATTTGCTGAATCAAGACAGTCTTATTCTGCAGTCAATTTACAAGGAATGCACAGAAAGTTAAGTACCGATTCAATAATAAATGAACAAAAGCATGGCACGAGACAAAAAGAGTTATGTACTTACCATAACTTGGCGTATGTGTTATCCTATGTCATCATTCATCTCCACAGGGTCTAGGATCTGAAACTGGATCCAAGCCAGCAAGATATTAGAGACGGATCCAAGACTCTAGCTCCTCCCTCTCCCATGATGCCCTGCTACCCTCTAAACTCCAGACAGAGTTTGCGGTCGTGCTCCTAAAGGCTACTCCTGCAAGACTGGAAGGAAAATACTCCAACTTCCTCCATGATCCACAAATTTTGGGGGATAGCAGGAGGGAAAATGTGATGAATGATGGACTTAGGATAACACAGATGCCAAGTTATGGTATTATATGACGTTAGCCACGTCATCATTAATCACCAAAGGGTCAGAGTCCTCCGCTACCATTTATCTTGGGAGGCCTCAAGGAACATTCTGGAGCACTGCGGAACCAAATGAAGCTGCTCTCCTAGAAATCACATCTATCTTGTAATGAAATATAAATGTGTGAGGATTAGACCAAGTGGCAGCAGCACAAATGTCATAAATAGAAAGCCTGGCCAAAAAAAAGCTGAAGTAGCAGCCAAGGACCTAGTAGAATGAGCCTGGATTCTTCCTGGAACCTCAAGATGGTTATGGTCGTAGACTGTGCAGATGCAGCTAGAGATCCATTTAGAGATAGTGACCTTAGAAATTGGAAGACCGCATCTATTTGGGGAAAAGGCCACAAAAAGCTGCTCTGACTTGCAAAAACCTTTGGGTTATGTAGGCAGAATTATAATTGTTGGTGTACATACAAGGTATGTAGAATATAACCTCCTTTGTTGCAATACTTAGGGAAGAACACTGGTAGCTGAATACATTGGTTCAGAGTAGACTCATCCTTTGAGAGACTGCCCTTGTGAAAAATCATACAAGGAGTAATTGTAGGAGCCTACAGTTCTGAAACCTTCCTAGATGAGGTAATAGCAACCAGGAAAAATGTCTTCCAAGACAGGAATTTGACATCACAGGAACTAGCACGCTCAAAAGTATGCCTAGTCAGAGACTGCAAAACCAATGTAAGGTCACAAGGAGGCCAGGGATCCTTCATAGTTGGTCTAAGCTGGGAGACTCCTTTCATAAACGCTTTACAAAGCCTAGATGAAAAAGTAGACTCAGTTCTTGTGAAAGTTAAAAATGGTCACCAACTGAGGCTTGATGGTAGAGAAACTTGCTCCCGCTTGGAAAAGAAAGAACAAAAACAAAATTATGTCAGAAACTGAAGCAGAAAAGGGATCCAGACTCCTGCTCTTGGCCAAGAGATAATTTTTTCCCCACTTACTACTATAAACCTTTCTAGTGGAAGGTTTCTGGGAGGCTAGAATAATATGCTTAATGGGAAGCAGGTAGCTTGGAATGTTTTAGAATCACTGGAATTGGAGATACCATGCGGTTAGACGAAGGGTCCAAATGTTTGGGAGAGGAAGCCCCAAAACATGCAAAATCAGATCCTGATGGGGACTTAGTACCCATGGCAGATACTTCAGATGAGACCTGATGAAGGGGAGCCACGGTTGACGAGGCCAGAAAGGGGCACTGAGCATAAGGGATGTCTTCAGGTGTTGCACTTTCTGCAGAACCCTGGGGATTAAAGGAAAGTAGAGTTGTGTACACTTACCATAAATGTAGATGTTCGAGTGTATTCACTGTTGCAGTCATTACATTTGGGTAATCTGCTGGCAGGTTGCCCTCAGTCGGCCTGAAATCCAAAGTCTTGGGTCCTGCGTCGGTTGCTGTCTCCTCTTCCATGACGTCCGGTCGTTAGGGGTATAAAACAAGCAGCAGACGTCATTTTCTTTAGTTTTTCTTGCCCCAGATGTCAGGTGTCCCCAAAAAGGTAGCAAAAATATATATACATGCATCAATATAAACTTCACCTTCATCTACAAGCAAATACACCACATAGGTTGAAGAAGATAGAGAAGGAAAGAAACTCCAGAATGAAAGGGGGATGGCGGGCTGGTAACGTGGACTGCAGCAGTTTATACACTCGAACATCTACATTAATGGTAAGTGTACACAACTGTACTATGTTCTTCGTGTTTCACTGTTGCAGTCATTACATATGGGTAGAATCACAAAGCTATGGTTGGGAGGCTGCAGCTAAACAGCATTAGGTGTGGCTATAAGGCCCTGCAGAATTGCAGTGGCAAAGCCTGCCCTGGACTTAGAGAGGCAAATGATAATGCTTTGTAAAGGTGTGAATGGAAATCCAAGTAGCAGCCTCTAGAATGTCTTTGGTTGGTGGTACTCTGAGAAAGGATGCTGAAGTAGCTGCAGCTCTGGTGGAATAAGACCTAATGCCCTTGGGCACAGGTTTACCATGGTGTAAGTAGCAGAAATGAATGCAGTGGCAGACTTATCCACTTTGAAATAGTCTGCTTTGAAATAGCCTTTCCTTCTGATCCTACAGCATATGTCACTAGTAATTGCTCACTTTTTCTTAGAGCTTTAGTCCTGCAGAATTCTCTCCCCCTTGTTCTGCAGATTTGGAAAAAAGGTTGGCAGATGAATAGTTTGGTTAAGAGCCACACTGGAAACAGTCTTAGGCATAAATGTTGGATTTGCCCTCAGAGACACCCTGTCTGGGTAAAATATGATAAAAGGCTCCACAGCCATGAGGGCCTGTAGCTCTGAGACTCTTCTTGCTGAAGTAATTGCTAGCAGCAGAGCAGTTTTCCATGATAAGAACTTTATATCAGCAGTAGTAGCTGGTTCAAATGGAGGCAGAGTGAGATTTTACAACACATAATTGAGGTCCATGCAGGTATTGGCGATCTTCTAGGAGGCCTTAAATTTTTGGCTCCTCTAAGATACTGCTTTAGTAAAGGATGGGAAAAGATTGGTGGCTCTGTATTGTAATGAGCCGAAATGGCAGAGGCATGGATTTTAACTGATGAGAAGGACAGACCTTTGTCAAGCATCTCAGTCAAATATTGTAATATCTGAGGAATATTTGGTTCTGCTGTATTGGTTCCTTGTGCTTGATTCCAAGCACATAATCTCTTCCATTTATCAGCATAAGATTTTCAAGTACTAGGCCTTCTGGCTTCCAAAATGACATCCATCACAGCTTTACTGAGAGGTGATGTTTGTATAACTACATGATCAGCCATGCTGCCAGATTCAGTGTCTGGAGTTGACTGGGCAGGATCCGATTGTTTTGCTGGGACAGTTGTTGAGGTCTTTGAGGCAATGTCCAAGTTGGATATTGAAACAAGTTCCTTAGGATTGGGTACCAGTACTGGCGGGGCCAGACCGGGGCAATTAGTATCATCTTTGGTTTCTCGTCTGACTTTTAGGAGGACCTTGGGAAGAAGAGGCAGTGGAAGAAAGGCGTAAACTGATAGGTTTTTCCAACTGAAGGATAGGGCGTCCACTTTCCATGCTTGTCTGTGATAAGTCCTTGTGCAGAATCTTTTCAATTGATAATTTTGAGGGGAGGCAAATGGATCTATGTCAAGACTCCCCCATTTCTTTGTTATCTTTGTTATCATGCTGAGGACTTGCGGATCTAGTTTCCACTCGTGAGGATCCATAAGGTTTCTGCTTAAATCATCTGCCAGAGTATTTTGTTTTCCTGGCAGGAATTGAGCTTGAAGATGTATTTGGTAAGTCAAAGCTGTGCCCCACAGTGCCATGGCTAATCTGCAAAGGGAGTATGAGTGCTTCCCCCCCTGCTTGTTTATATATCACATGACCATGGTGTTGCCCGTCTTTATCCGTAGTCTCCTGGATGAAGGAAGTCCTTGAAGGCTGTCAGGGCATTCTGAACAGCTAGCATCTCTTTCTGGTTGATATGTAAATGCATTTGTTTTTGGGTCCATATGCCCTGAATGCATCTTCCCGCCATGTGGGCCCCCCAGGCATAGTCTGACGAGTCTGTTGTTAAGGTCTGGCTGGCAGTGGGTGGAGTGAAGGCCCGTCCCATGTTTTAGTGACATGCTTTTGCCCACTGTAGAAACTCCTGTTGCAGCCAGGGAATGAGAGGAATCATTGTTTCCAGACTGTGACAATGTTGACTCCATAAACATTTTAGGTACCACTGAAGTTTCCTCATATGCAGTTTTGCATATGGAATCAGTAGGATGCAGGATGCCATGAAGCCCAAAGCCTGCAGAATTTGTCTTGCAGATAACTGGGTTTTTGCTCCCATCAGTTTGAAGTAAGTAGTCAGTTGCCTTTGCTTGTCTGGCATGAGTTAAGCCATCTGGGCAGTTGTATTCAAGCTTGCACCCAGGAATGTTATCTTTTGAGAGGATACCAGTTGTGATTTCTTTTCGTTTACTGTGTACCCTAGGCATGTTGGAAGCTTTTTCACAAACACCAGGTGTTGAAGAAGAAGAATGTCCTTGTTCTCTGCTTGAATGAGACACTCATCCAAGTAAGGCTATATCTGAATATGTCTTTGTCTGCAAAATGCAATTACTGGTGCCAGGCACTTTGTAAAGACTCTGGGCACAGTAGGTAAACCAAAGGGCAGTGCAGAGAATTGGTACTGCATTAAGCCAGTCTTGAATCTGAGGTATCTTCTGCACGACTGCCTTATTGGGACATGCAGGTATGCCTCTTTTAGGTCTAATGTCACAAGCCAAGCATTCTTGCCCAGCATGGGCAGAAGCTGCTGCAAAGTCAGCATTTTGAATTTTGGAATGTGTTCAATATCAATAAATCCAGTATTGGACTCCAGGCCTTGTCCTTTCTGGATACCAAATAAAAACATTATCCTTTTTCGTGTTCTGGTACTGGCTGAATGGCCCCCATATCCATGAGGGACGTAATCTGTTTCTGTGCCTCTGCCCATTGATTTTTTGGCAGATCAGGCCAACCGTTTGCCATTGGCAGAGTATGGAAGTAGAATCTATATCCCTGTGATACTATGCTTAGCACCCACTTGTCCTGGGTTATTAACGGCCAGTTTTGAGCGAAAAGTGCTAATTTTCCCCCTAAGGGTGCTGCCAAAAGATAGGTGCTTGGAGAAGGCAGAGGGAAGTCATTGGGACTGTTTTCTGTAGGTTTGCGTTTTATCTCCTCCAGGTTTGGAGGTAGAAGCACCTCATTGCTTTGACCTGTATGAATCTTGTGTCTGGTATCTGGAACCCTTAAGGGCGTCTGGATTTGCCCCTTTGATCTTTGTCTGACAGAGGAATAGACCAATTTTTTGTAGGCCAATGTCTACTGAATCTTGGTGACTGCATTTGTAAGAAGTGTTTTACAGTTTGTATAGACTTAGCTTTGTCTTCCATTTTCTTTAAAACCTCTTCTGCCTTAATATCAAACAGGGTATCATGCTGTAAAGGTTTATCTAGTAATTTAGCTTTAACATGATCAGGAAAATGGTGTTCCTTTAGCCAGGAATGCCACCTAATCACAGATCCAGTAATTGTGGCCCTGCAGGAGGCCTCTAGGGAATCAAAACCACATTGCAAAGTATGCTTTCCAACCTGTTCAGCTGCATGCAATAATTCCTGCAATTCTTTATTTTCTGCACATTCAGAAATCATCATCATTTTCTGTTTCAGCAATCACATAACATGTTGATGACACTTGAGCATATGAAACTGGCAGTTTAAGGCCCTAATTGCCAAGGTTGCAGATGTATAAACCTTTTTTCCCCCCATCTATCCAGTGCCCTTGAATCTCTGTCAGAGGGGGTAGGATTTTTTTGCTGTTGAGGCCTTAACTCCCTTTGGACCCTGTGAAATAGTTTCAGGATCAGCAGCATGGTTTCTAAATAAAAGTTTGTGTGAGTCAGGGACCCTGTAATATCTGTCAGGCTTGCTGGGAGGCAGAGGTAAGGAGTCAGGGGGTCAAGCTTGACTCCGAAAACACATCATCCACAATGTCTAAAACAGGGGGTATGGCTAAAGGCCTGTGCTGAGGGAGAAGGAAATCCCTGAGCCTCTGTTTTGATTCTGAGGAACCTTGACTCTCCCAGTGAAAATGCTCCCTCAAAGTATGCAAGGTTTCTCCAAAAGACTCCTCTGCATCAGAATTCTCATAGGGAGGTATAGATAATTCCTGATCAGAAGAGGAATCAGAAGAAATAGAAACCTGATCTGAAGATTCATAATCAGTGTCTTGCCTAGGCCTCTTATCTGGAGGGGGATGGGAACCCCTAATCAAGGTAATAAGGTCTTCAGCCATTTTGATCATCTGTTTTTTAGGCATAGAGGCTTATGCACATGGCTCATGCGTCGTTTTTTTAGTTTTAGAAGTTGCTTTTGTCTTTGGTTTTGCAGCTGTCATCGGTTTGATATAAAGATGTTGAGGCCTGAATACACCCTCAGAAGCCCGTGCCTGCTCAGCGACTCCGGACCCATCAGAGGGAGATACATCTGTGGGTCCATTACTTTGTGTATCTCGCAGCATGCCGGACTCAACATTGGTGTCGGTAGGAGCCTGCGACTCAAAAATAGCGGGTATCAGGGGCTGCAAAATCATCTCACTGAGTACTGGCAAACCGGCGACTGGCTTAGGAGAAGCTTCGTCGACTGTTTTCGACCCCTACTGTCTCTCTCTGTCCTTTTCTTTGCATTTTTTATGTACTCCAGTAGTCGGATAGCTATCCGACGACATTTCTGGGTAGTTAAATCTGTTTCCAAAATATTTTGAGGCAAAAATATACCGACACTTAATAGTGTGTTGATTAAATCTAGCACAGAACTGACAGCCTGGCACGTTGGGATCAGGGCCTACGCAAGGAATACAGTATAAATGGAAATCCTTTTGAGGTATTTGCTTTCCACAAGTAATACAATTAACATTTTCTGGCATTGGTATGGAGCAAGAAAAAAGTTTCCCCAATGGGGTACTTAGCTTTAGTGAAGACTTTGGTTCTGAAACTCAAACTCGAATATTTCAGGAGTCGGCCGACCGGCACTTGCAAAATGCTTCTGCTTCGGGCATCGCGCGGCAAGAAAGACTAAAGAAAATGGTGTCAGCTGCTTGTTTTATATGCCTGACAACCTGATGTAATGGAAGAGGAGAACGCAACCAACGAAGGACCCAAGACTTTGGAATTCAGGCTGACTGAGGGCAATCTGCCAGCAGATTACCCAAATGTAATGACTGCAACAGTGAAAAAAGAAGAACATCAGGAGGACAGACCTACAGGAGACCTGGAGGCTAATCGTGGACAGGAGAATCCATCGGTGATGCCCCCGAAGGGGGAATCAGGGCGAAGTACCTGCTACATTTGTGGTTGGCTGGGGAGGCAAAGAAGTCACAGCAAGGCTGACCGCAATGGTTGAAAGTCTGCTTCGCCACTGAGGGACTGAGGGACAACTCATGAAGATTCAAGATAATCAGCTGAGCCTGTCAGCCAACACGTTAGAATCCCCGGATATATGCATTGCAAGAAGGAAACGCCTGGAGGGCATCGCCCATCCCCACACTTTCATGGCCTCTCTGCACAACGGTGGTAAGATAGTCTTCTCACCTGCTTGTTGACATATCAGACCATAGCCATGTTTTCTATCTGAATTACAATCATCGCTCAAAGGAGGCAGTCCAGAAAGGCTTCCATAGAAGAAATGCTTTCATCTCTAGGACGTTTATGGGCAACTTGGACTCCACCAGGGACTAAGCCCCTTGGACGGTCTTTCCCTGAAAATGCCCAACCCCAACAGAGAAGCATCCATGGTCACTGTGGCCTCAAGCAGAGGGAGAGAAAAGGGCCTGCCTAGAGTGAGATCCTGAGAGTAAAACCACCAAAGGAGGCGACGTCTGCAAACAGGCATCCGTTTTCTTGTCATGGACAGGGGATGAAACAGAGCAGACCACTGAACCAAGGTCCACTGCATACCTCTTAACCTCTTAGCACAAGAGATATGGGCACAGACTGACATAATGAGGGGGACAAATGCCCAAAAATAGGGACACATTTTAAATACTGCTCATATAAACTTAGAAACTTGCTAGAGTAACAGGAGTTGTGTTAGCATGCATTTTCTAAGGGATATGAAGTTTAAAACTAAAATGCATGTCATTATTTAGTGACCTTAATTCTCAAGTCATCCCAGTGATTTATTAGAAATCAAAACAATTTTTATGAAGAACACATCAAAAGTACGACGCAAAAATATGGACAATCTGCAAAAATCTGTACAGTTGAGAGGTATGGTCCATTGTAACACTCACATGTGGTACCTTGCCAGGGAAACAAGATAACTAGCCGAGGCCATGGATAACAGGGCTCGAAGAAGCAAGTGAACTGGAGGGCGTGACAGGTCTAAGGTCTGCATAACCTGTTCCTAGATCAACTGAACCCTGCAAAAAGGTAAAGCTGCAATCTCTGAAACTGAGTCTAACAGAGCTCCTATGAATTCCAACTGCTGTGTGGGACGAGAATAGATTTCAAAAGGTTGACAGTGATCCCCAACTGACCGAAGAGGGAAAGAACATAATGGATCACTTGTAGCAGTTGAAGCCTCGAAAGTGCTGAGAGGAGCCAATCGTCAAGGTAAGGAAAGACCTGAAAACTTTGCAGCCACTGGTGAGCCGCTATCATTGCCATACATTTGGTAAACACCCAGGAGGGGGGCGCTGTGGTGAGACTGAAAGGTAATGATCCGAACTGGTAATGACTGAACTCTAGCCAGAAGCAAAGATGTCTCCTGGAACACCTGTCTATCTTGATGTGACAGTAGGCATCCTGGAAATCCACTGAGCATATCCAATCGTCCTTGCGTAAGAGAGGCAGAATGGACTGAGCAGTGACCATCTAGAACTTTGACTTCTTGACTGAAAGACTGAGCTTGCTGAGCTCCAAAATAGGACACAGCCCTGTCTTTTTTAAACATTACAAAGAAGCAAGAATAAGTACTGGATCCTCTTTGTCCTGTGAGACCTCTTGAATGGCTCTTTTTAGAAGTCATTGAACTTCTTTGAAGGTCAACTCCCTCTGACTGGGTGGAACATCGGGGAGGTAAATTCTCACTGGAGGGGGTTTCAAAAAGGGAATGAAATAGCCAATGAAACTATATTTAACACCCATTGATTGGAGGTGATATTTGTCCAGGCTAGTGGGTGTAGGGAAATGCAACCCCCAACTGCCTCTAGGACAGAGCAGCTGGGCAACACTTCAGGAGTGCTCATAGGGATGTTCAGAGAAGGGCTCCCCGGAAAGTACAGTTTTGTACCTACCATAAATGTAGATGTCCGATAGGTATGCATCTGCAGTCATAACATATGGGTTGTCCTGCCTCAGGCAGCCCTTCGGTCGGCCGGATTCCAAAGTCTGGGTCTGGCCTCGGCTGATGTCGCACTTTCCCCGACGTCAGAGCGTCTGGGGTATAAAAGCATCAGCCGACGCCATTTTCCACAGTTTTTCTTGCCCCAGATGCCAGGTGCCCTCTAGGAAGGCTAAATTTGGATAAATGCTGAAAAGTTCCAAACATTTGCAAATTATATACATGTATAAACAAACAAATACACCATAATAGATTCCCCCAGCTAGCTGAAAGAGGGGTAAGCACCCTAGGAATACCAGAGAGGGGAAGGAGGGTGGGTAATCCTGACTGCAGATGCATACCTATCGGACATCTACATTTATGGTAGGTACAAAACTGTACTATGTCCTTCAAGGATGCATCTGCAGTCATAACATATGGGTAGAATACCATAGCCAATCTGGGGGAAAAGGTACTAAGAGAAGGATGGTGTAGTTAAGATCCCCTGCAGTACTGCAGTTGCAAACCCTGCTCGGGATCTGGAGTATAAAGGTAGATTGTAATGCTTGGCAAATGTATGCACGGAGCTCCAAGTAGCAGCTTCTAAAATGTCCTTGGTAGCCACCCCTCATAGGAAAGCTGTAGTGGTGGCTGTGGCCCTTGTGGAGTGAGGCCTGATATTTTCAGGAACTGTCTTTCCATGAAAGGAGTAGCAAAAGCAAATGCAATTTCCTATCCATTTTGAAATTGTCTGTTTGGAAATTGCTCTTCCTTGCACCCCAGTTGCATATGCTACAAAAGGTTGGTCAGTTTTTCTGCTAGTTTTCATTCTGTCCAAATAGTAGCGTAGCTGTCTGTGTATATCCAAGGTGTGCAAAAGTTTTTCCCCTTTGTTCTGTGGGTTAGGGAAGAACGTAGGCAAGTGAATAGCTTGGTTCAAGGATACCCTAGATACCACCCTTTGGCATGAAAGTAGGATTGGTTCTTAGTGTCACTCTATCCTGGTGAAAAATAAGAAAAGGCTGCACTGCCATTAATGCCTGTAACTCAGATACTCTTCTTGCTGAAGTGATTGCCAGAAGGAATGCAGTTTTCCAAGATAAAATCTGTAAGTCTGCTGATGCTGCCGGTTCAAAAGGAGGTAGTGTCAGTTTTTCCAGCACAAAATTGAGATCCCATGCAGGTAGAGGGGGCCTTCTTGGAGGTTTAACATTTTTGAGCCCTCTCAAAAATTGCCTGAGAAGAGGGTGTGAGAAGATAGGTGGATCCATATTGTATTCTGCTGAAATTGCTGAAGCATGAATCTTAATGGAAGAATAAGACAGGCCATTGTGGAACAATTCTGCTAAGTATTCTAGGATGTGTGCTAGGTTTGCCACTGACATCTGTGCCCTTTGATGTGCTCCAAATGAGAAATCTCTTCCATTTAGCTGAGTATGCCTTTCTTGTGGACGGTCTGCGAGCCTCCAGGATAATGTCCTTCACCCTCTGTGATAAAACTGTTTGGTTGGTTTTTAAGGAATTTTCCAGGCAGTTAGCTGCAATGTTTTCAAGTTGGGATGCAGGGTCTTGAAATTGTTCTGCATTAGAAGAAGAGGCCATAAGGGAAGAGGCCATGAATTTGCCTGAGACATGCTTCTCAATAGTGGGTACCAGTATTGTCTTGGCCAGTCCGGAGCTATTAGTATCACTTCTGGCTGTTCCTCCCTGATCTTCAGTAGAACCTTGTACATCAATGGGAGAGGTGGAAAGGCATATACTGTTAGGGCATTCCAGCTGAAAGAGAGAGAGTCCACCCTCCATGCTTGTGGATGGGTATGTCCTTGAGCAGAATTTCTTCAGTTGGTGGTTGAGTGGGGAGGCGAACAGATCTATCTCTGGCATTCCCCATGTCATTGTTAGGAGTTTGAAGATGTCTGGATGCAGCATCCATTCGTGTGCATCCATGGTAGTTCTGCTTAAGCTGTCTGCTAGTGTATTTTCTTTTCCTGGTACGAATTTGGCCTGCAGCTGGATATTGAGATTCAGGCATAGGTTCCACAGATTCATAGCCATCCGGCATAGAGGGTAGGAATGTGTGCCTCCCTGTTTATGTACCACATGACTGTGGTGTTGTCTGTCCTTATTAACAGATGTCCTTGCTGGAGGAAGGGTCTGAATGCCTCAATTGCATGCCTCACTGCCAGCATTTCCTTTTGGTTTATGTGCAAGCTTAGCTGCCCTTGAGGCCATAGGCCTTGGATACGTTTGTCCTCCATGTGTGCTCCCCATCCTCGGTCTGAGGCGTCCGTGGTGATGGTCTGCCTTGTTTTTGGTTTGTTGAAGGGCAACCCTCTGTTGGACTGGCAGGCCTGAGCCCACCACAGGAATTCCTTTTGAAGGCATGGAATGATTGGTATCATGGTTTCTAGACTGACTGTGTTGAGATCATACATTCCTTAGGTACCATTGTAATTTCCTCATATGCAGCCTGGCATGTGGAATTAAAATTATGCAGGATGCCATGTAACCTAGGGCCTGCAGGACTTTCCTTGCAGTAAGCTGAGTTTGTCTTGTCAGAATCATGAAGTAATCTGGAAGTTGTTTTTCTTTTTCTTCTGTGAGAAAAGCCATCTGGGTGATTGTGTCCAGATCCGCACCCAAAAAGGTTATCCTTTGGGATGGTACTAGTCTTGACTTTTGGATGCTGACTGTGTATCCCAAGGTCTGTAGCAGGTGTATGGCATAGGCCAAGTCCTTTAACAATTTTTTCTTGTTGTCCGCTTGTATTAGGCAGTCGTCCAGGTATGGATAAATTTGAATTCCCTGAAGTCTGCAATGTGCAATTACTGATGCCAGGCATTTCGTGAATACTCTGGGCGCAGTAGATAAGCCAAAGGGCAATGCTGAGAATTGATAATGCTCTGATCCTGCAAGAAATCTGAGGTGTCTTCTGCAATCTGGTCGGATAGGGACGTGCAGGAATGCCTCCTTGAGATCTAGAGTCACCAGCCAAGACTCCTTGCCCAACATGGGAAGAAGTTGCTGTAGGGTCAGCATTTTGAATTTTGGCACAATGAGATAAGTGTTCAGAGCGGACAGGTCGAGAATAGGCCTCCATTGGTTTTCTTTTCTTGGTACAAGGAATAGTCTGGAGTAAAATCCTTGGCCTTTTTCTGTACATGGTACCCTTTCTATAGCTTTGATCTGAAGTAAATTGCTGATTTGTCTTAAAGCCTCTGCCTTCTGGTTTGGTGGAAGGTTTGGCATTCCGCTTCTTTCTGGCAAAGTGTGGAAGTGAAACCTGTATCCTTTGTCTATTATTTGCAATGTCCATGTATCCTTTGTAATGCAATGCCAGTTTTTTGAGAATAAAGCCAGCTTTCCGCCCAAGGGTGCTTCCAGTTGATCCCTGGTAGGCGGAATCAGAGTCAAGTCATTGGGTCTGTCCTGTAGTAGTGGTTGTAGTTGTAGCTGTTGCACTACTCCTCTGGTTGGCAGGCTGCCACTGACGGCCTCTGTAGGGGCCCTTTGATTGACCTCTGCCTCTAGGGCGCCTGTTTCTGCCTCTCTGTGCTCTGGAGGAGTCTGGAAAGGACCAATTCTTTGTAGGCCAGTTTCGGCTGAACCTCAGAGGTTGAACTTGTAGGAAATCTTTAACTGTTTGCACATATTTTGCTTTTTCTTCAACCTTCTTTAGAATCGCCTGTGCAGGGGAGCCAAATAAATTTTGTTTCTCCATTGGAGCATCGAGGAGTTTAGCCTTGACATGGTCTGGCAAAGATTGCTCCTTCAGCCAGGCATGCCTACGAATAACTGCCCCAGTCATAGCTGATCTAAATGAAGCCTCCAGTGCATCATAGCCACATTTTAAAAAAATGATTACTAACCTGTTGTGAGTTGTGTACCAAATCCTGAAGGGATTTACGGTCTAAGGGTTCAGGAGAAGAAAGTTTCTTATTCAGCTGATCTAACAAAAATTCTTGGTACTGTATCATATGGAATTGACAGTTTAATGCCCTGGCAGAAAGAGTAGCAGATGTATAAATCTTTTTTCCCCATCCCTCTAATGCTCTAGACTCTCTTTCAGAGGGTAGGGGATTTTTGGCAGTAGCGGCTGCAACCTCTTTAGGGCCCTGAGAAATAGTTTCTGGGTCTGCAGCATGGGCTTTATACAGGTGGAAGTGAGAATCTGGGACCCTGTAATATCTGTCAGGTTTGGCAGGGGCCGGAGGAAGAGAATCAGGTGCTGTACTGACATCATTGTACACATCATCAATTACATTTAGAACAGGAGGTATAGCTAAGGGTCTAAGCTGGGGCAAATGCAAAAAGGTAATCTTTTTCTAGAATCAGAGAAATCCTGACCTTGCCATTGAAAGTGCTCTCTCATGGAGTGTAAAGTCTCCCCAAAGGAAAATTCTTCAGGATGGGAGGCCGAAGGGATAGATTCCTCTGCATCTGAATCCTCAAAGCGAGTAGTCCCCTTCCTGGTGGTCTGACAAATCAGATCCATCCGTGGAGTAATCAGAGGAGTGAGGTTCAGAGGGGTCAGTCCTGGGCCTTTTGTCTGGAGGAGGTTGGGAGGCCCTGTCTGGGTGAGGTTGGGAACCCCTAATTAAGGAGATACGGTCCTCAGCAAGACTGAGGATCTGTGAACTAGAGGAAGGCCTCTGGGATGTAGATTTGGCAGGCAAAGCTTTTGAAAGTTTGGCAGCTTTAGCCCTGGAGAAGGCCTTAATAGACATATAAGCTGGGGGCCTAGCTGCCCCACGTGCAGGAGTAGAAATGTCCAAAGGTATGGTGTCGGACAATTCCTCAACACTAGCTTCGGTAGGGAGTTCTGAAGCCGACTCAGCTGGGGCCTCTCTGGCCTCAGTGGTCGGAAGTATGGTTTCGGTAGTAGGAATCGCCATGGATTCTGTTTCAGCCGAAACAGAGACACTCGCGGTAGGCCTAGCCGTGGTTTCAGCCGAAACCGCGGGCCGCGAGTGTCAGTCCTTTTCCTTGCGTTTTTTGACCATATGCGAAGTCGGAGTCTCCGACGGCATTTTATAAGCAAAAGCGGTTCCAAAAAAATTCCTCTGCAAACTCCGACCGACGTCTAAGACTCCGTCGGTTGAAGGAGGCACAGGCTAAACAAGCTGATACGTCGTGGTCTGGGCCTAAGCAAGGAAGGCAGTAAGAATGGAAATCCTTATGAGGTATTTGTTTCCCACAAGTTAAACAATTATTTACTTTGTCTGACATCGGCTGAGGCAAGAAAGAGTCCCCAACGGGGTACTTAGCTTTTTTCGAAGTCTTCGGTAGCTGAAATCTCTGGATCTGACCGACCGGCACTTGCGAACAGCTTCTGCTTCGGGCACCGTGCGGCAAGAAAGACTGAGGAAAATGGCGTCGGCTGATGCTTTTATACCCCAGACGCTCTGACGTCGGGGAAAGTGCGACATCAGCCGAGGCCAGACCCAGACTTTGGAATCCGGCCGACCGAAGGGCTGCCTGAGGCAGGACAACCCATATGTTATGACTGCAGATGCATCCTTGAAGGACATCCCTGATTTTCAGACTCCTCCCCCCCCCTCCACCTCAAGGGTGGCATCAGCCATTGAAACCTCTCCACCTGCCTCTGGAAGAGGAGTCATCAGGAGCTTCCTGGAAGATGGAATGATGGTTGATGGTATACCCCAGGGAAGTTAGGAATCTCTCTATCAATGTCAAATGCTGAAGTAGCAATTCCTGACTGTCCACCTGAATCAGGTAATCGTCCAAGTATGGGTAAATGTGAATGTTTCACTGCCTGCAATATGCAAGGGCTGCAGCCAGGCACTTTGTGAATACCCTGGGTACAGTAGATAACCCACAGGGAAGTGCAGAGAACTGATAGTGCATAGAGCCTGCCCTGAAACTTAGATATTTCCTGCAAGATTCCCTTATAGGGATGTGCAGATAAGCTTCTTTTAAGTCTAGGGTGGCCAACCAGGAGTCCCTGGCTATCATAGGAAGCAGCTGTTGGAGTGTAAGCATTTTGAACTTTGGTACCACCAAGAAGGTGTTGAGAATTGACAGATCTAGAATAGGGTGCCAAGAGTTCTCTTTTCTGGGCACCAGTAACAGTCTGGAGTAGAAAGCCTATTTCCTTTGCTCTGTTGGAACAGGCTGAATAGCCCTGATATCAAGAAGAGAAAGTACTTGCTTTTGGGCCTCTGCCCACTGGTTTGGAGGAAGGTCTGGCAATCTGCTTGGGGTTGGCAGTGAGCGGAAGTAGAATCTGTATCCCTGGGACAAAATGTTTAAGGCCCATCGGTCGTGGGTAATGTAATCCCAGTTTTTTGCATGTAGGGTGAGTTTTCCTCTTAGGGGTGCAAGTACTTGGGCATGGCTGGGAAGGATGAAGGACAAGTCATTGTGAACTTTTTCCATAAGGGGGTCGCTTACCACTGCCTGGTTTTGAAATGGGAGCACTCCACAGTTTAGATCTGTGCATACCCTGAGACTGTAGTCTTTGTGGTCTGTTGCCCCTGGGTTTGGACTGAGAAGGCCTGGGAGGGACTGGAAAGGACCAGATTTTTGAAGGCCAATGCCTACTGAATCTAGTTTGCATAGATTTAGCTTTTTCCTCCATCTTATCAAAGTTGTGCCAAACAAATATTCTTGGTATAATGGAGCATCTAGTCATTTTGCTTTGATATGGTCTGGCAAGATTTGTTCCTTCAGCCAAGCATGCCTTCTCAGAACAGACCCAGTGACAGCAGCCCTGCAAGATGCTTCTAAGGCATCAAAACCACACTGCAAAGTATGTTTACCAACTTGGTTTGCAGAATGCATTAACTCCTGTAAATCTTTATTTTCTGCACAATCCGGGATCAACAACATTTTTTGTGTAATTAGTTCCATAATATGCTGCTGGTACTTCAACATGTGAAATTGGCCATTTAAATCCCTGATGGCAAGAGTTGCAGAGGTATATAACTTCTTACCCCATCTAAAGCCCTAGAATCCCTGTTGAAGGGGTAGGGTTTTTAGCTGTAGTAGCCTTAATACCTTTAGATCCCTTGGAAATGGTCTCTGGGTCTGCAGTAGGATATTTAATGAGAAATTTGTGAGTCAGGTACTCTGTAGTACCTGTCAGGCTTTCTAGGAGCTGGAGGTAAAGTATCAGGGGTAAGACTTGATTCCATAAACACATCAACAATATCCAGGACAGGGGGTATAGCTAGAGGCCTGTGCTGAAGCAAGTCTAAAACTTCCCTGAGTCTCTCTGTGGACTGAGGGTAGTCCTGGCATTCCCAGCGGAAATGCTCTCTTAGGGTATATGCAAGGTTTCACCAAAAGAAATGTCCTCTGGAAGGGAGGCAGGAGGAATGGAATCCTCTGCATATGAATCCTCACGGGTGGATAAGTGTATGTCCTGGTAATCAGAGGAGTCAGAGTCATAGGACTCATGGTCTGTAGAATCAGAAGGAAAATCAATTTTTTGTCTTTTAGAGGGGAAAGACTGGCTTCCTTTAATTAAAGTAATAAGGTCTTTAGCCATTCTAAGCATTTGTTTTTGAGGCATGGGAACTTGAAAATGCACTTTGGCCGTCGGTTTCCTAGGCATAGTGTGACCTCTGGGCCTAAGAAATTCAGTAGTTATAGTTAAAAATGAAATAGTCGGTTTAATACGAACATCGGAAAATCTGAATACACCCTCAGAAGCCAGCGCCTGCACAGCGGCTCCACACATATCCAAGGTAGAGATATCTGCAGGTTCCATAGTCGAAGAAGCATCTCTCAGCATACCGGACTCCGAATGGGTCTCAGTAGAGGCATGCAAATCTGTAGAAGCAGGTATCGAGGGCAGTGAAAGCGCCTCACTGAGTACCGGCAGAGTGACGACTAGCTTAACAGAAGCGTGGTTTCAGTTTTGGACCTATGCAGTCTGTCTCTGTCTTTATCTTGCGCTTTTTCGGGATGATCAGTAGTTTGATGGCTTAACGAAGCCATTTCAGCCATTTCAGAACATGTAGAATCAGAATGAAAGAATTTAGTGACAAAGATAGCCCGACGACGAATAGTTTGGGCGTTGAACAAGGCAAAAAACTGACAGCGAGGAACGTTGTGGTCTGGGTCTAAACAGGTGAGGCAGTAAGAATAAAAATCTCTGTGAGGTATTTGCTTTCCACAGGCAAGACAACTTAACTTTTTCTGACATCGGTTAAAGCAAGAAAAAAGGATACCCAACGTGGTACTTAGCTTTGGAAGACTTCAGGTTTGAAACTCGAAAAAAGAAAATTTCAGGTAGTGTCTGACTGGCACTTATGAACTGCTTCTGCTTCGGGCAACCGTGCAGCAAAAAAACCTAATGTAATGGCATCTGCTGCATGTTTTATATACCCCTGATGTAATGGTTTCTGCTGCATGTTTTATACCCCTGACGACCTGCTGTCATTGAAGAAGCAACAGCATCAGACACAGAAATCCCAAGACTTTGGTATTCGGGCCGACTGAGGGCTACCTGCAGTCAAATAACCCAAATGTGATGACTGCAACAGTGAAACACGAACATCCACATTTCATATAACAGTGGCATTACACTTCATTCTGTCTTATTTTCATTACATTAATAAGCCCAAATACATACTTATATTTTTCAGAGTATTTGCCCTCAGCCTGTACTCGGTCTTGGCCCTCGAGACATATTATTTACTTCCTAAACAATGTTCCAAGTTCCTGCTAATACCATATATATCTGATGACAGGATGTAATCTTCTACCTTCATATTCTTTACAACTTGCCTCACTGCTTTCAGTAGAATATATTGTGTAGCCAGTGTAGTTCTTAAACCCTGCCTATACCTCTCCATTATAAATCTTCCCTGCCTATCTTTCATTTGTTCCACTACCTTTACTCCTATACCCTATTTAAATTACCATTAACACCCCTTACCTTTCACTCTCCTATTCCAGCAAATAAACTCTCCTTCCCCCTTTTCTCTATAAAACATTCAGGTTCTCTGTGATTCAGGTACATCTTGTATAACATTATTACTTGCGCATTATTACTTCAAATACAAGTCAGTCCTTTCTGTTTTTTCTTATCAACCAACTCAGAGATATTCCAAACCAGTACGTTAAATTGTGCCACAGTAAAGGTTATATTTTAATCTACTACTTTCTTGTCGTTCTGTTACAAACTGGTTCTTCATAGTATCTTTCGATCATGTTTTCTGCCACTTTATATATTTTTGTGTATTACTGTCTCAAATGAACCAGATCTCTTATTCGAATACACACCTCCCTCCCTACCCAAGAAACAAACACCATATAAACATTATACATTTTGTTTTGCAAAGCAATAAAGCAGATGGCTCCATACTGAAATGTTGGCAAGTGCAGTGCTGGCTGCCGACAGACCAAAACTGCAGGAGAAGAGTGAATCTCAAACATTGTCCTTCTCCTTTAAACTTTTTGCAAGGGGAAAGAGCTCCCCCTTGTACCCCATGAACATATAAATATCAACACACAGATCACCACAATTCAGACAAAAGGTAATATTCCAACAAATGCCCATCTTGGACTTGGTATGTACAAGTCCATTTTTTGGACATTCAGTCCCTGTACTTCAGGACTCACTCATGTGGGTCCCTACTTCTCAAATGGTTGCTAAAACGGACAGTCAATACAAACAGCAGTGTAAAGCTTCTCATAGTGCTCTCTCATACCTCAAATTCTGACCCTCCTCTTTGGGCTGGAGGACAGCTTTTATAATCACTGATCTGTTGCATTTCATTTCTGAAGCTGTCCCTCTATCCTTCAGTTACTAGGCAGCCAATCTTTCTATATTCCTTTATATTCATTATTACAAGTTGTTCATTCCAAGAGCTAGTGAACATTTTAACATATCCCCTTTTTAATTTCACTAGACATTTCAAATGTTGTAGCTATTTTTAAATGGTCAAAATTCACTATCTTAACACAGCGACAACATCCAGCACAGCTTATCAAGGAAAATAACTACATTTCAAAAGCACTGGAGGTCAGTCTGCAGACTCGATATTTTATTCTGAACCCTGAGTTCAGTGTTAGTGTTATTTTCTCACCATTAATTACTGATCTCAGTGACTTTAAAACACCTTCCACAAAACATGTTTTTACAATTTAATTATACCACACAACCTCTTGCATTTAACAAACTTACCTTAGTCAGTTCTTATACATGGCGTTGCATGAAATTAATACAATACTGTAATTCTTTCCATCACCTAAAGTAATAACTTGCTTTTTCATTAATCAGTCATGTAGTTCCCCCCCTTCTTGCTAAAACAAGTGCCAATGCTCAGTTTTAGTAGGAACAGAGCAAGATTTTGAAAGAAAATTAGAAGTGTCAACTAAAAAATAGGGACAGATGAGAGGTAAGAGTCTAAGAACCCTTGAGAGCTACTGACTTTTGAGGTACAAACAAACTGAGCAAATTATGGAAAGTTAAAGTCACTCATCATAAAAAGTAGATTTAGTTACATGTAGATCACCAAATACACTTAGGAAGCTTCCACTGTCATTTAGGGACATGGAAAAAGTCCTACAGCAGCGTCCGAATGCAGAGTTGAGGGGTCTGAATGGAGAGTTGATAAAATCAGCAAAAGGAAAGGAGTACTGCTGTAACTGAATTCATCCTCAAGTCTTAGTGAGTACCTTCATAAGGTGGACCCTATTTTTCACCAAATCTCACCAATATGAGACTGATATATAGACTATTTTATATAGCATATATCATGGACAGAAGTAGGTTAAAAATAAAGATAGCTGGGTGCACAAGTCCCAGAATAAAAAAGTGCCCAATCCTGGTAGGTGCACTGGTACCAGGACTAGAAAAAATGAAGTGAAGAATCCTCAAGACATGGAAATATTCCTACAATGGGGTGGGGTTAGGTCGGGTCCAGGGGTAGGATGCCCCCCCCCCAATTGTAGAAGGAAGTAGCAGTCCACAAAAAATTACAAAAAATGATAGGCCAAAAAAAGAAAAAACACACACTTATGGATCAAAATCCAAGTGAAATCTCCACAAAAAAACAAAAAGAAAGAAGCAGCATAAACTGGATAAGAAAATTTTCTTTACTGAATTCGGATTCTGGTACCTCGGCCTTCGCCTTCAAATGGAACAATGTTACAAAATGCAAACCAGTTTAAATACACCTTGCACAACCAATTAAGCAATAAATCAATCAGAATAAATACTTCCTAATTAAAGAAATATACATACATATAAATATAAATAAATATATAAATATATAATAAATAATTACATTCCACAGAATAAATGTTATTTCATATATTATAATTCTAAGTTCATACCATTGGGAAATAATGTTCCAAAATTTACAATAAATCTTGATTCCATACTCAATAATTTGTTCTGAAAATTGAAATTATTTTCACCCATTCCCCATGGTTTAGCCAAAATACTAAATTTGAAACCAGAGTGGTCTCCCTCATGGAACTGACAGAAATGGCAAGCAACTGGACTATCCAGTCTATTATTCCATTTGAAGGCGAAGGTCGAGGTACCAGAATCCGAATTCAGTAAAGAAAATTTCCTTATCCAGTTTATGCTGCTTTTCTTTTTGTTTTTTTGTGGAGGCCAAAAAAAGAGCCAGATGCCAAAGTGGACTTTTGAGGATAAAGAAATTATGTACTGTTAATATTATGCAAAAAGCCCAAAATGTTCATACAAAAGATAAACAAAAAGATTGACAGAGAAATTAGAGGAAAGAAAAATACTTTCACGAGAAAAACTGTCAGAAGCTTCAAATAAAAATTTGCGTGCATTAAAAAAAGATCCGTGAAAACACTATGTACACAAAGAAAACCTTGTGCCATTTGAAAAAAAAGCAACTGAGGAAGTGCGAAAATTTAAAGAACAAAATTCAGAGACATTTGAAAGGTATAAAAGGGATCTGGACACGGGAAAGAGAGAGATTTGTTATGGTACAATATTTATACACAGGAGAAAGCCATAAATCAACATAAAAAGGCAGCCTCAAAGACATTCAGAGAGAAATCCAGAAAAGGCATTCAGCTATGGAAAATTTCACAATACAAAAATAAGACCACAAAGAGGGGAATGTAGCACAGAAGATTGCTCAAGTAAAAGTTAAAAAAAAAAAAAAAAAAAATAGAAGCTGAAATTATGGAATATTTGTGAAGTGAAGGATTCAGTGTAGAAAGCCTGACATGTCATATCACAGCATGATGGAACAACTAGTCCCCAAAGTAAGGATAATCAAGAGGAGCAGAAGACATCTGAAGAAGAAATATATACAAGGAAAAGAAAAATACTTAATATGGTGCAATACTTACGCAAAGCAGACAGCAACACATCAATGCAAAAACAGCAGCACCAAAGATATTTAAAGAGAAATACAAGGAAGGACATCCAGATATGGAAAATGTTACAATACAAAACATAATAAAACAGAGGAAAAGATGATTAGTAATGGAAAGTTAAAGAAATAGAAATTGAGGTTATGGATTACCTGCAAAGTGAAGGATTTAGTGTAGAAAATTTAACTCAAATAACAATACAACAGTATAGAGCAATGGACACCCAAATTAAGGAGAAACCAGTGGAGCAGGATGCATCTAATCAGTTGACATACGAAGATACTTTGGAGCCTCACACAGGAAACCAGTACAATGTTTCATTTGGAGTTGTACAGCAAGGGAAAGAACAGAAAACCGTGCCAACTCTGACACAGTCAATGTTGTGGAGTGATAGGCCAGTGAGTTTCCCTATGAAACAGTAATGGATGATACAGGGTGAAACTGAAGAGAACATGGCACAGGAAAAATCTCTGGAACTTACTACAGAATGCCCGCAGGAAACGGCAAACAAAGAATGTTCCCTCAGTTTAGAAGAAAATTATCTGAGAAAAAAGTTGCGTTATTTAATAGAAATGGAGAGACATATTAAGATCAATGAAAGAAATAGACTGCAGAAGGTCAATAAAACCCCAAAACTTAAAACTTTGATAACACAAATGAACACAGTAATTATAAGTGTCCACAGAGATTCATGTGATATAACAGAAGTAAACAGCATACATTACTGTGCAATCAAATTAACAGCAAATAAATTCCTACCATAGGAACACATGGCAGTAAGGGAAAGGACGGGGAGAATTCAAATGCCATCATGTAAGTATCAAATAGAGAAAACTACAAAGCAGTTAAGACAAGAAGGGTCACTGTTAGAAGAGAACAGAACAGGAAACAGATCAACAAAAATACTCAAAAAGATAAACTTGATAAAAGCAATCTGCAGTATTAGAACGGATCAGAATTTATCATTCACTTGTTGTCTTTCGGCGGTTTCCGGTTAGGGGTCGCCACAGCAGAACTCCGGTCCACTAATGATTGGCAGTAGATTTTCACGAATGCCGAGGTGCCAGCTCGACGTTCAACTTTCAACGAAGGCACTCCCATTTACGCATGTCTTTCAAACACCCACCCAACTGTGGGGAGGACATGCAGACTCCAAACAGAAGGCACTCCCCGCACTCCAGCCAAGAATCGAACAGGAGAACCTCTTGCTGTGAGGCAACAACGCTACTGCTGCACCACCTTGGAAGTCTATTGCAAATAATAAACAAAAAATATCAGCACAGGCAGAAAAAGTTAGGAGATACACAGATAAATATAAAAGAAAAGCACAAAATAACCAATTTATTTATGACGCCAAAAAGTTTTATACAGAACTGGGAAACGAGGGAAAAGGAATTGAAAGACCATCAAAAAAATAAGAAATAAATACATTCTGGAGAATATTTATGAAGATCCTGTGGAACATAAAGATGTTAACTGGATAGAAGAAGTAAAAGAAAGAATAAGAAGTTCAAATGTACAGGATATGAAATGGGATGACGTAATGGCCAGAAAGACTGAAACAAAGTAAAAAAAAAAAAAAAAAGGCCTCTAATAGGAAAACCCCAGACCCAGATGCAGTACCCAACGTCCGGCTAAAAGTATTAACATCTCTGCACAAAGATTTAGCCATGAGTAAAAACTATTTAAATGCACACCCTAAACACACACCAGCCTGGCTAACAGGAAGAACAATGCTTCTACTTAAGAGTGAACCTACAAGCCATCCTAAAAACTATAAACCAATAACTTGCCTTCCGACGACATACAAACTATACACGGGAATTGATGCAGACAGAGTTTATAGTATTTGAAAAACAAAATTCAATTATGGCAATAGAACAAACGGGCAATAAAAGAAAGTCATACGGAACAAAGGATCATTTGTTGCTAAATAAAGTCACAGTGGAGAACTGTAGAAAGGGAAAGATTTAACTATGGGAAGGACAGACTATAAAAAAGCCTTTGACAGTTTCCCACATTCATGGGTGAAAGAATGCTTAAAACTGTAGAAAACACACTCTACACAAACTATATCACAGCAACCATCAAACACTGGCATACCACTTTGCAGTTAAGCCATGATTAGGCACACATCACTACACCAGGGATAAAAATCCAAAGGGGGATATTCCAGGGTGACTGTCACTGCTGCTCTTTTATCTTCCCCTTAACCCATTAAACTGTCTGCTTACAGATTAAGTTAGGGCTATAACTTGGCTCCCAGAAAGCAACAAAGTGTCAAGACATAACTTCACTTTGTCAGTGATTTAAAACTGTACGGCCCATCAGATGAGGCACTGAAAGCACAACTGTAAGTAGTCAAAACTTTTTCAGATGATATAAGAATGTTAGTAACTGGAAAAAAACAAGAAACAAGAAAAACAAAAAATGGCACTGAACCAAGGAGCACTCAAAATGATGGTTTATTCCTGATAAAAGTAAGCGCTTTCGTACAGGATACTATCTGTACTTCTTCAGACAAAAGTGATATAAGAATGTTATTTGGTCTTGATAAATGTGCAAAACCAACCTTTAAAGCAGGAAAGCTACAGCACTAAGAAAACATAATTTTAGGACAAGAATGTGATATTAAAGAACTTGAGCAACAGGGAGTGTTTAAATATTTGGGAAGTGATGAAGGACCAACAATAAAGCATGAACAAATGCAAATACAACTCAGTAAGGAATATTTCAGAAGACTTAAATTAATCCTGAAAACAGCACTGACATCTAGGAAAAGCTCACGCAATAAACTAATCTTCTTGTCCTAACTTACACTTCTGAAGTGACTGACTGGTCTCAAAAGTTGTTGGAAAGATTAGACAGGAAAACAATAAGGATGCTTCATGCTCATGCAATAAGTTATATATAAAAAAAAAAAACATCTGTGCATACCAAGATTTTATATTCCCTACTATGAAGGAGGTATGGGCCTCCTTGAAATCGATTACATGTATAGATCTGCAATTGTAGGACTGCATACATATCTGCTGACCTCACAAGACCCAAACATAGTAAAAATTTTAAAACATGAGGAGAATAAATCTAAGATGACTTCCCTTCTTAGTCTATCAAAAGCATATTGGCATCAAGCAGGAATGGAAATCAAATCAAAAGTAGATAAAAAACAGGTAGCAAATGGATGTGCCAAAAAAAAAAAGAAAAAATATAAGGAGAAGGATCAGATGAGAAGGCAAGAATGTGGAAAATACATAAATATAGTTACAATATAGAAAACTCCTGGAACAACCTCATGTTAGTCAGGATCAAATGCAGGAATGGTTAAGGAGAGGCAAATTCAAATCAAAAGATGAAAGGTTAATACTGGCAGGCCAGGATAGTGGACTGCGTACATGTTGGTTCATAAAGTCCATTGAACATGTGGGAGAAAAAGACAAATGCAGGTTTTATAAAACAGAACTGGAAATAGTTGCACACCTTGTTGCTGGTTGCGGCACAATAATGGCAGAAGGACTGCATACTGAAAGGCATAATAATATGACAAGACTGTTGCACTGGGGATTATGCAATCATTCTATCGAAGGAGCTGAAAAACACTGGAAACATGAGCCACAAAGCATCATAGAAAATGATGGTCTATCTCACATAGGATCACCCATTACCAGCACTTTAAAAGCTAGATGCGAGAAAATCAGACACAGCAATTCATGAAAAGACAAAATTAGCACTGATCACTGAAACTGCTACACCCACTGACTACAGTGTCTTGCATAGAGAGAGACACAAAGTCATAAAATATCAGGATTTGCAGGCAGGAACAAGAGCAATGTGGAAGAAAGATACCCAGACAGTTCCAATAACAGCAAGAGTAACTGGTCTTATAAAAAAAGAATTTACAATCAGATTTAGATACTTCACCGATGCATGCAACTCCACACGAACTGCAGGAGGAGTCATTATTGGGCACACTGCAGGTACCGTGAAAAGCACTTCTGTTTGACATCAAAGATTGAAACAATACTAATTTCATGAACTTTAAATCATACTTTGATTTAGGAATGGGGTCCATTCCCATCATGGTATTAGAAACCCAAAATATTTGGAGAAATTGAAAAACAGGGACTACATTGACAACTGGCTTTGTTTATGGTAAAGTGGAATTCAATGGATTTCAGTTTGTAGGTCTCAGGTAATCTGTCTAGAAGTAAAACGGTTTCTGATCAATACAGAAATGCCTCTGCAGTCTCTCTCTGACATCAAAGCATGGCAACCACTAAAAATAAAAAAGCTGTGATGAAAGAAATGGCCGCTCAAGCTACTGAGGAAATATATTTTATTGTGAAACGCTTTTTGTTTGCCTCCGTTGGCAAACTTCTTCAGACAATGTCACATGATAAAACACAAACTTATATACACGTTGAAAATAGCAATTATAACAAGCTGTTCCCAATTAACGTGAATTAAATGATGAACCAGCATTTAAAATAATAAATATATTCGAAGTATCAAAAGATAAAACCAAAAAACAAAATAAAATAAAATAAATTAAATAGTAACCAACAGTAACCCTAAATAATAATGGGCGCTAATAAAATGATGGGATGTGTCTGTGCACACCATAATAAAAACGTTAGGGCTTAAATATATACCCCAAACAATCAGCTTTTCAAACTCAACAATTTAAGAATACTGGAAATTTAACAGTGTTCATTCAACCCAGGATAATGATATGCATTTAACCTAATTTGCCACAGTAACTCATGTTCCTCCAGCCTAAATTGTGTTGGACCACCCCAAACGTCATGGCTAATCTGGTCAATGACCATAAACTTAAAAGAATGTTCAGAACAGAAAGATACGTGCTTAGCTAACACATTATCTAACTTCGCCTTTTTTATCGCATAAATGTGTTCGTACATGCGATCACAGAGTCTACGCTCCGTCTTGCCCAAATGAAAGGCTGAACAATTCTGGATTAGAGCTAAATAAACTATCATAGTTGAATTACAATTAGCTCTACACTTTGAATTGAACTGCCTATTATGTATACTAAACCTATTGGATTCAATAACATATTTACAATAATTGCACGCCTGGCATTTATACGTGCCTAAAGTCTTTGGCCGCAATCCTCGTTGATACTCAAACATTGTTTTTAAATTGTTTGCTTTCCTATATGTAACTTGGGGACAGTGGCCCAATTTCATGAATATATTAGAATCAATTTTAAACAAATCCCAATTTTTCTTAATGACGTTCCAACATATAGTGCTGTGATTATTGAACGTAGTGATTGGGCCACTGTCCCCAACTTACATACAGGAAAGCAAACAATTTAAAAACAATGTTTGAGTATCAACGAGGATTGGGGTCAAGGACTTTAGGCACGTATAAATGCCAGGCGTGCAATTATTGTAAATATGTTATTGAATCCAATAGGTTTAGTATACATAATAGACAGTTCAATTTAAAGTGTAGAGCTAATCGTAATTCAACTATGATAGTTTATTTAGCTCTATGCCAGAATTGTTCAGCCTTTTATGTTGGCAAGACAGAGCGTAGACTCCGTGATCGCATGTACGAACACATTTATGCGATAAAAAAGGCGAAGTTAGATAATGTGTTAGCTAAGCACGTATCTTTCTGTCCTGAACATTCTTTTAAGTTTATGTTCATTGACCAGATTAGTCATGAAGTTAGGGGGGGTCCAACACAATTTAGGCTGGAGGAACACGAGTTACTGTGGCAAATTAGGTTAAATGCATATCATGATGCTGGGTTGAATGAACACTGTTCAGTTTCCAGTATTCTTAAATTGTTGAGTTTGAAAAGATGATTGTTGGGGTATATATTTAAGCACTAATGTTTTTATTATGGTGTGCACACAAACATCCCATCATTTTATTAGCGCCCATTATTATTTAGGGTTATTGTTGGTTACTATTTAATTTATTTTGTTATTTGGTTTTATCTTTTGATACTTCGAATATATTTAATATTTTAAATGCTGGTTCATCATTTAATTCACGTTAATTGGGAACAGCTTGTTATAATTGCTATTTTCAATGTGTATATAAGTTTGTTTTATCATGTGACATTGTCTGAAGAAGTTTGCGAAAGGAGGCAAACGAAAAGCACTTCACAATAAAAATATATTTCCTCAGTAGCTTGAGCGGCCGTTTCTTTCATCACAGCTTTTTTATTTTTATTTGGTTGCTACAATTTCTTAGTTTATGGCAACCACTAAACCCGGATAAGAAGGGAGTGCTAGGTTTATAATGAACCCAAGTTCCAAATACAATACAGTTATGATGTATGAAAGTTGCAGAAAAGCCTCAAAAATCAGAAAAGCTGTTAGTGAGATTTCTAGGATAGAGAGGAGCAACCTTGATACTGTCAAATAACTATCTACATTGTTGGGACACCCAGTTGCAGGACTCTGCCTAAAAAAGTTAATAAGGGGCAGCAAGAGTTCTGGTACAAAAACAAAGTAATGGAACAAGAGGAGCACGGCTACCATCCTTTCCAGGAAGAAAAATACGGGACACCCCCCCCCCCCCACTTCCAGAATAACTCCATCTACTTAGCCAACTGTTAAAATAAGGCAGGATCTTTCTCAGGATCAGAGACTTTCCTTCATGTGACAAGTATACTGTGGTCCAATATGTCTCTGCATGTCTTTTAGAGTTGTGCACCACAAGTCATTCACACATATACAGACTCACAGTAAGTATTAAGCTAGCTGCCTTTCCTGGCCATTTTAATCATAGTCAATTTCACTTTCAAAAAACTTTTATCCGGCCCTGGAAAAGTCACAGATTCATTGATGTCATCAAGGCCACTGAATACAGGTAGTTTTCTAGCCAGTTTCCTCCACAAATGTACATCACCATGACCGTCCTAAAAACCCACCCATGCTGTGATGTCAGAGCTCGCTGGTCCTTCCACTCCCCATAAAGAAAGTAAAGGTTAGAAGAAGGAAACAGTACATGAGTCAAGTCTCCTGCTGTGACCTGTCAATCACAGAGGGTAACAGCTCAAATTACCCTTAGCAATTTGACAGTTAGGGAAGTTAGTTGTGAAGGAGGCAGATGAGAGAGGAGTCAAAGTAGTAGAATTCAGGCTTCACAAAAAAAATGGAGTTTTGCCATTCTAAAAAGAAACAGCAGTAAAAAGCACTTCGAAAGTCTGTTCTGTGGCATTTGCATTGTTTGCGTTTTAAGTAGTCATTGAATGGCATGAAATCTTACTTAAAACTAACTGACTGAAAGACAGCAGTGTATGCATGTAAAACCAATGCAGTAACAGGAGCTTTAGTAAACAAGAGGCCTGCGTAATGTAACATTTTACAGATGAGCACTGCATTTTGGGTTGCCTACAGGGAGACTAAACAATCAGAATTACTTCAAGATGCCAGACCCCATGTGGTCAAACTCAGAAATTACACATAAAAATATTTAAAAACCTGTAAATAGTCCAGAGTGGTGTTAAAATGCAGGAAACACCAAACCATGATGAAATAAACATGTTTTTAGTTTGTGGATGCTGTTCAGCTTTAAAAATAAATGGATTACTTGCGCCTTTCTACACGTCCCCTTTTGCACAGTTCAGCCTTCCCTGATCCCTACTACCTAAAAGCAGCACATCTCTTCTAAAAAGTTTTGATTTTCAGTTTGCTAGAAGAAAATATGAATTAGTTTTCTCAAATCGCTTACTTGTTTCTCCGGTTTGTCTTTCACCTTGTCAGCATCTTCTGTATTTCCTTCCTGAAATTAAAATTAATTATTTTGCATTTGCTGAATCAAGACAGACTCATTATGCACAGTCAATTTACAAGGGATGCACAGAAAGTTAAATACCAATTCAATAATAAATGAACAAAAGCATGGCATGAGACAAAAAGAGTTACGTACTTACCATAACTTGGCGTATGTGATATCCTATGTCATCAATCACCACAGGGTCAAGGATCTGATACTGGATCCAAGCCGGCAAGATATTAGAGACTGATCCAAGGCTCTAGTTCCTCCCCCTCCCATAATTCCCTGCTACCCTCTAACCCCCACACAGAGATTGCTGTCATGCTCCTAAATGCTAGCCCTGCAAGACTGGAAGGAAAACACTCCAACTTCCTCCATGATCCACAAGTTAGGGGGATAGCAGGAGGGAAAATGTGATGAATGATGACTTAGGATAACACAGATGCCAAGTTATGGTAAGCACATAACTCTTTATCTGATGTTATCCAAAGTCATCATTTATCACCAAAGGGTCAGAGTCCTCAGCTACCACTTATCTTAGGAGGCCTCAAGGAACATTCTGGAGCAGTGTGGAACCAAAGGAAGCTCTCCTCCTAGAAATCACATCTTGTAATGAAATATAAATGTGTGAGGATTAGGCCAAGTGGCAGCAGCACAAATGTCATAAATAGAAAGCCTGGCCAAAAAAGTTGAAGTAGCAGCGAAGGACTTAGTAGAATGAGCCTGGATTGTTCCTGGAACCTCAAGATGGTTATGGTCATAGACTGTGCAGATGCAGCTAGAGATCCATTTAGAGATAGTGACCTTAGAAACTAGAAGACCACGTCTATTTGGGGGAAAAGGCCACAAAAAGCTGCTCTGACTTGCAAAAACCTTTGGGTTATGTAGACAGAATTCTAATTGTCTGTGTACATACAAGGTATGTAGAATATACCGTCCTTTGTTGCAATACTTGGGGAAGAACAGTGGTAGCCGAATACATTGGTTCAGACTAGATTCATCCTGAGACAGACTGTCCTTGAGAAAAATCATGCATGGAGTAATTGTAGGACCATGCAGTTCTGAAACCTTCCTAGATGAGGTAATAGCAACCAGGAAAAATGTCTTCCAAGACAGGAATTTGACATCACAGGAACTAGCACACTCAAAAGTACTCCTGGTCAAAGATTGCAAAACCAATGTAAGGTCCCAAGGAGGCTAGGGATCCTTAATAGTTGGTCTAAGCTGGATGACACCTTTCATAAACACTTTACAAAGCCTAGATGGAAAAGTAGACTCAGTTCTTGTGAAAGTTAAAAATTGCCACCAACTGAGGCTTGATGGTAGAGAAACTTGCTCCTGCTTGGAAAAGAAAGAACAAAAACAAAATTATGTCAGAAACTGAAGCAGAAAAGGGATCCAGACTCCTGCTCTTGGCCCAGATAGACAATTTTTTTCCCACTTACTACTATAAACCTTTCTAGTGGAAGGTTTCTGGAAGGCTAGAATAATATGCTAAATGAGAAGCAGCTAGCCTGGAATGTTTTAGAATCACTGGAATTGCAGATACAATGCGGTTAGACGAAGGGTTCAAATGTTTGGGAGAGGAAGCCCCAAAACATGGGAAATCAGATCCTGATGGGGATTTAGTACCCATGGCGGATACTTCAGATGAGACCTGATGAAGGGGAGCCACGGTTGATGAGGCCAGAAAGGGGCAATGAAGATAAGGGATGTCCTCAGGTGTTGCACTTTCTGCAGAACCTTGGGTATTAAAGGAAAGTACAGTTGTGTACACTTACCATAAATGTAGATGTTAGAGTGTATTCACTGTTGCAGTCATGACATTTGGGTAATCTGCTGGCAGTTGCCCTCAGTCGGCCTAAATTCCAAAATCTTAGGTCCTGCATCGGTTGCTGTAGTCTCCTCTTCCATGACATCAGGTCGTCAGGGGTATAAAACAAGCAGCCAACTCCATTTTCTTTAGTTTTTCTTGCACCAGATGGCAGGTGGCCCCAAAAAGGTAGCAAAAATATATATACATGCATCAATATAAACTTTGCCTTCATCTACAAGCAAATACACCACGTAAGTCGTAGAAGATAGAGAAGGAAAGATAAACTCCAGAATGAAAGGGGGATGGCGGGCAGGTAACCTGGACTGCAACAGTGAATACACTCGAACATCTACATTTATGGTAAGTGTACACAACTGTACTATGTTCTTCGTGTTTCACTGTTGCAGTCATTACATTTGGGTAGAATCCCAAAGCTATGGTTGGGAGGCTGGAGCTAAACAGCATTAGGTGCGGCTATAAGGCCCTGAAGAATTGCAGTGGCAGCTCTGCCCTGGACTTAGAGTAGAGAGGCAAATGATAATGCTTTGTAAAGGTGTGAACGGAACTCCAAGTAGCAGCCTCTAGAATGTCTTTGGTTGGTACTCCTCTGAGAAAGGCTGCTGAAGTAGCTGCAGCTCTGGTGGAATGAGACCTAATGCCCTTGGGCACAGGTTTACCATGGTGTAAGTTGCAGAAATTAATGCAGTGGCTGGCTTATCCACTTTGAAATAGCCTTTCCTTCTGATCCTACAGCATATGTCACAAGTAACTGCTCAGTTTTTCTTAGAGCTTTAGTCCTGCTCAAGTAGAATCTTAGCTGTCTGTGTACATCCAAGGAATGCAGAATTCTCTACCCCTTGTTCTGCGGATTTGGATAAAAGGTTGGCAGATGAATAGTACTGGAAACCACCTTAGGCATAAATGTTGGATTTGTCCTCAGAGACACCCTGTCTGGGTAAAATATGATAAAAGGCTCCACAGCCATGAAGGCCTGTAGCTCTGAGACTCTTCTTGCTGAAGTAATTGCTAGCAGCAGAGCTGTTTTCCATGATAAGAACTTTATATTAGCAGTAGTAGCTGGTTCAAATGGAGGCAGGGTGAGCTTTTCCAACACATAATTGAGGCCCCATGCAGACAATGGCAATCTTCTAGGAGGCCTTAAATTTTTGGCTCCTCTAAGATACTGCTTTAGTAAAGGAAGAGAAAAGATTGGTGGCTTTGTATTGTAATGAGCCGAAATGGCAGAGCCATGGATTTTAATTGATGAGAAAGATAGGCCTTTGTCAGGCATCTAGGTCAAGTATTGTAATATCTGAGGAATATTCGGTTCTGCTGCATCAGTTCCTTGTGCTGGATTCCAAGAACAGAATCTCTTCCATTTATCAGCATAAGATTTTCTAGTACTAGACATTCTGGCTTCCAAAATGACATCCATCACAGCTTTACTGAGAGGTGTTGTTTGTATAACTACATGATCAGTCATGCTGCCAGGTTCAGTGTCTGGAGCAGATTGTGCAGGATCTGATTGTTTTGCTGGGACAGTAGTTGAGGTCTCTGAGGCAAGGTTCAAGTCGTATATTGAAATAAGTTCCTTAGGATTGGGTACCAGTATTGGCAGGGACAGTCCGGGGCAATTAGTATCATCTTTGGATTCTCGTCTGACTTTTAGGAGGAGCTTGGGAAGAGGAGGCAGTGGAGGAAAGGCGCAAACTGATAGTTTTTTCCAACTGAAGGATAGGGCATCCACTTTCCATGCATGTCTGTGATAAGTCCTTGTGCAGAAGCTTTTCAACTGATAATTTTGAGGGGAGGGAAATAGATCTATGTCTGGGCTCCCCCATTTCTTTGTTATGTTGAAGACTTGTGGATCTAGTTTCCACTCGTGAGAATCCATACGGTTTCTGCTTAAATCATCTGCAGAGTATTTTGCTTTCCTGGCAGGAATTGAGCTTGAAGATGCATTTGGTAAGTCAAAGCTGCGTCCCACAGTGCCATGGCTAATCTGCAAAGAGTGTATGAGTGTGTGCCCCCCTGCTTGTTTATATACCACATGACCGTGGTGTTGCCCGTCTTGATCAGTAGTTGTCCTGGATGAAGAAGTCCTTGAAGGCTGTAAGGGCATTTTGAACAGCTAGCATCTCTTTCTGGTTGATATGCAGATGCATTTGTTTTGGGGTCCATATGCCCTGAATGCATCTTCCCGTCATGTGGACCCCCCCATGCATAATATGATGAGTCTGTTAAGGTTTGGCTGGCAGGGGGTAGAGTGAAGGCCCGTCCCATGTTTTGGTGACATGCCTTTGCCCACCATAGAAACTCTTGTTGTAGGCAGGGAATGAGAGGAATCATGGTTTCCAGACTGTGACAATGTTGACTCCATAAACGTTTTAGGTACCACTGAAGTTTCCTCATATGCAGTCTTGCATATGGAATCAGCAGTATGCAGGATTCCATGAAGCCCAAAGCCTGCAGAATTTGTCTTGCAGATAACTGGGTTTTTGTTCCCATCAGTTTGAAGTAAGTAGTCAGTTGCCTTTGCTTGTCTGGCGTGAGGTAAGCCATCTGGGCAGTTGTATTCAAGCTTGCACCCAGGAATGTTGTCTTTTGAGAGGGTACCAGTTGTGATTTCTTTTCGTTTAGTATGTAACCTTGGCATGTTAGAAGCCTTTTCACAAACGCCAGGTGTTGAAGAAGATGAATGTCCTTGTTCTCTGCTTGAATGAGACACTCATCCAAGTAAGGATAAATTTGGATACTTCTTTGTCTGCAAAATGCAATTACTGGTGCCAGGCACTTTGAAAAAGATCCTAACCATAGTAGATAACCCAAAGGGCAGTGCAGAGAATTGGTAATGCATTAAGCCAGTCTTGAATCTGAAGTATCTTCTGCATGATTGCCTTATTGGGACATGCAAGTATGCCTCTTTTAGGTCTAATGTCACCAGCCAAGCATTCTTGCCCATCATAGGCAGAAGCTGCTGCAAAGTCAGCATTTTGAATTTTGGAATGTCCAGGAATGTGTTCAAAATAGATAAACCCAGTATTGACTGCCAGGTCTTGTCTTTTCAGGGTACCAAGAACAGTCTTGAGTAAAAACCTTGTCCTTTTTCCTGTTCTGGTACTGTCTGAATGGTCCCCATATCCATGAGGAACGTAACCTGTTTCTGTGCCTCTGCCCATTGATTTTTTGGCAGATCTGGCGAACCATTTGCCATTGGCAGAGTATGGAAGTGGAAGCTGTATCCTTGTAATACTATGTTTAGCATCCACTTGTCCTAGGTTATTAAATGCCAATTTTGAGCAAAAAGTGTTAATTTTCACCCTAAGGGTGCTGCCAAAAGGTAAGTGCTTGGTGAAGGCAGAGGGAAGTCATAGGCACTGTTTTCTGTAGATTTGCGCTTTATCTCCTCCAGATTTGGAGGTAGAAGCGCCCCATTGCTTTGACCTGTATGAATCTTGTGCCTGGTATCTGGAAACCTTAGGGCTCTGTCTGACAGCGGAAAGGACCAATTTTTTGTAGGCCAGTATATACTGGATCTTGGTGGCTGCACTTGTAAGAAGTCTTTTACAGTTTGCATAGACTTAGCTTTGTCTTCCATTTTCTTTAAAACCTCTTCTGCCTTAACACCTGAGTATCATGCTGTAAAGGTGCATCTAGTAATTGAGCTTTAACATGATCAGACAAATTTTGTTCCTTTAGCCAGGCATGCCTCCTAATCACAGATCCAGTAACTGGGCCCTGCAGGAGGCCTCTAAGGAATCAAATCCACATTGCAAAGTATGCTTTCCAACCTGTTCAGCTGCATGCAATAATTCCTGTAATTCTTTATTATCTGCACAATCAGAAATCAACATCATTTTCTGTTTCAGCAATACCATAACATGTTGCTGCCACTTGATCATATGAAACTGGTAGTTTAAGGCCCTAACTGCCAAGGTTGCTGATGTATAAACCTTTTTTCCCCATCTATCCAGTGCCCTTCAATGTCTGTTAGAGGGGGCAGGATTTTTTGCTGTTGAGGCCTTAACTCCCTTTGGACGCTGTGACAGTTTCAGGATCAGCAGCAGGGTTTCTAAATAAAACTTTGTGTGAGTCAGGGACCCTGTAATATCTGTCAAGCTTGCTGGGAGGCGGAGGTAAGGAGTCAGGGGTCAAGCTTGACTCCAAAAACACATCATCCACAATGTCTAAAACAGGGGGTATGGCTAAAGGCCTGTGCTGAGGGAGAAGGAGGAAATTCCTGAGCCTCTGTTTTGATTCTGAGAAATCTTGACTCTCCCAGTGAAAATACTGCCATCAAAGTATGCAAGGTTTCTCCAAAAGAATAATCCTCAGGAGGTGAGGCAGATGGTATAGACTCCTCTGCATCAGAATCCTCATAGGGAGGTATAGATATAATTCCAGATCAGAAGAAATAGAAACCTGATCTGAAGATTCATAATCAGTGTCTTGTCTAGGCCTCTTATCTGGAAGGGGATGGGAACCCCTGATCAAGGTAATAAGGTCTTCAGCCATTTTGATCATCTGTTTTTTAGGCATAGAAGCCTGTGCAAGTGGCTCATGCGTCATTTTTTTAGTTTTAGAAGTTGCTTTTGTCTTTGGTTTTGCAGCTGTCGTCAGTTTGATATAAAGATGTTGAGGCCTGAATACACCCTCAGAAGACGGTGCCTGCTCAGCTGCTCCGGACTCATCCGAGGGAGATGCATCCGTGGGTCCATTACTTTGAGTATCTCGCGGCATGCAGGACTCCACATGGGCGTCGGTAGGAGCCTGCGACTCGAAAGTAGCAGGTATCAGGGGCTGCAAAAGCGCCTCGTTGAGTACTGGCGAACCGGCAACTGGCTTAGGAGAAGCTTAGTTGTCAGTTTTGGACCTCTAACTGTCTCTCTCTGTCCTTTTCTTTGCATTTTTTATGTACTCCGGTAGTCGGATAGCTATCCGACGACATTTCTGGGTAGTTAAATTAGTTACCAAAATACTTTGAGGCAAAAATATACAGACACTTAATAGTGCGTTGGTTAAATCTAGCACAAAACCGACAGCCAGGCAAGTTGTGATCAGGGCCTAAGCAAGGAATATAGTATAAATGGAAATCATTATGTGGTATTTGCTTCCCACAAGTAGAACAATTACTAACTTTTTCTGACATCGGTATGGAGCAAGAAAAAAAAGTTTCCCCTACAGGGGTACTTAGCTTTAGTGAAGACGTCTGTTCTGAAAATCAAACTCGAATATTTCAGGAGTCGCCCGACCGGCACTTGCAAAATGCTTCTGCTTCTGGCACTGCGCGGCAAGAAAGACTAAAGAAAATGGCGTCGGCTGCTAGTTTTATACCTCTGATGACCTGACATCACGGAAGAGGAGACAGCAACCGACGCAGGACCCAAGACTTTGGAATTCAGACCGACTGAAGGCAACCTTCCAGCAGATTACCCAAATGTAATGACTGAAAACATTGCAGCCACTGGGGAGCCGCTACCACTGCCATATATTTGGTAAACACCTGGGAGGGGGCACTGTATTGAGACCAAAAGGTAAGCATCTGAACTGGTAATGACTGACCTCTAGGCAGAAGCAAAGATGTCTCCTGGAACACCTGTCTATCTTGATGTGATAGTAGGCATCCTGGAAATCCACTGAGCATATCCAATCGTCCTTGCGTAAGAGGCGCAGAATGGACTGAGCAGTGAACATCTGGAACTTTGACTTCTTGACAAAGATTTGAGCTTGCTGAGATCCAAAATAGGACACACACACACCCCCCCCCCCCATTGTGTTTTTTTTTTTAGCACTACAAAGAAGCTAGAATAAGTACTGGATCCTCTTTGTCCTGTGAGACCTCTTGGATGGCTCTTTTTAGAAGTCAATGAACTTCTTTGAAGGCCAACTCCCTCTGACTGGGTGGAACATCAGGGAGGTAACTTCTCAGTGGAGGGGGTTTCGAAAAGGGAATGAAATAGCCAATGAAACTATATTTAACACCCATTGATCGGAGGTGATATTTGTCCAGGCTAGTGGGTGTAGGGAAATGCAACCCCCAACAGCCAGGACAGAGCAGCTGGGCAACACTTCAAGAGTGCTCATAGGGATGTTCAGGGAAGGGTTCCCTGGAACCCTGATTTTGCAGACTCCCCCCTCCGCCTTGTGGGTGGCGTCAGCCATTGAAACCTCTCCACCTGCCTCTGTAAGATGGTATGATGGTTGATGGTATACCCCAGGGAAGTTGGGAATCTCTCTAACAATGTCAAGTGCTGAATTAGCAATTCCTGACTGTCCACCTGAATCAGGTAATCGTCCCAAGTATGGGCACATCTGAATGTTTCATTGCCTGCAGTATGCAAGGGCTGGAGCCAGGCACTTTATGAATACCCAGGGCACAGTAGATAAGCCAAAAGGACGTGCAGAGAACTGATGGTGCATAGAGTCTGCCCTGAAACTTATATATTTCCTGAAAGTTTCCCTTATAGGCATGTGCAGATAAGCTTCTTTTAAGTCTAGGGTGGCCAACCAGGAGTCCTTGGCTAGCATAGAAAGCAGCTGTTGGAGTGTAAGCATTTTGAACTTTGGTACCACCAAGAAGGTGTTGAGAATTGACAAATCTAGAATAGGGTGCCAAGAGTCCTCTTTTCTGGGCACCAGAAACAGTCTGGAGTAGAAAGCCGGTTTCCTTTGCTCTGTTGGAACAGGCTGTATAGCCCTGATACTAAGAAGAGAAAGTACTTGCTTTTGGGCCTCTGCCCACTGGTTTGGAGGAAGGTCTGGCAATCCGCTTGGGGCTGGCAGTGAGCGAAAGTAGAAAATGTATCCCTGGGAAAAAATGTTTAAGACCCATCGGTCCTGGGTAATGTAATCCCAGTTTTTTACATGCAGGGTGAGCTTTCCTCCTAGGGGTGCAAGTACTTCGGAAATGCTGGGAAGGATGAAGGACAGGTCATTGTGAACTTTTTCCATAAGAGAGTGGCTTACCACTGCCTAGTTTTGAGGTGGGAGCACTCCACTGTTTAGATCTGTGCATACCCTGAGACTGTAGTCTTTGTGGTCTGTTGCCCCTGGGTTTGGACTGAGAAGGCCTGGGAGGGACTGGAAAGGACCAGTTTTTTGAAGGCCAACGCCTACTGAATCTAGTTGGCTGTACCTGTAAGAAATCTTTAACAGTTTGCATAGATTTAGCTTTTTCCTCTATCTTATCAAAGTTGTGCCAAACAAATATTCTTGGTATAATGGAGCATCTAGTCATTTTGCTTTAATATGGTCTGGCAAGATTTGTTCCTTCAGCCCAGCATGCCTTCTCAGAACAGACCCAGTGACAGCAGCCCTGCAAGATGCTTCTAAGGCATCAAAACCACACTGCAAAGTATGTTTACCAACTTGGTTTGCAGAATGCATCAACTCCTGTAAATCTTTATTTTCTGCACAATCACGGATCAACAACATTTTTTGTGTAATTAGTTCCATAATATGCTGCTGGTACTTCAACATGTGAAACTGGCAATTTAAAGCCCTGATGGCAAGAGTTGCAGAGGTATATAACTTCTTACCCCGTCTAAAGCCCTAGAATCCTTGTTGAAGGGGTAGGGTTTTTGGCTGCAGTAGCCTTAATACCGTTAGGTCCCTGGGAAATGGTCTCTGGGTCTGCAGTAGGATATTTAAAGAGACATTTGTGAGTCAGGTACTCTGTAGTACCGGTCAGGCTTTCTAGGAGATGGAGGTAAAGAATCAGGGGTAAGACTTGATTCCGTAAAGACATTATTAACAATATCCACGACAGGGGGAATAGCTACAGGCGTGAGCTGAGGCAAAACTTCCCTGAGTCTCTTTTTGGACTGATGGTAGTCCTGGCATTCCCAGCGGAAATGCTCTCTTAGAGTATGCAAGATTTCACCGAAAGAAAAGTCCTCTGGAAGTGGGGCAGGGGGAATGGAATCCTCTGCATCTGAATCCTCATAGGTGGATAAGTGTATGTCCTGGTAACCAGAGGGGTCAGAGTTATAGGACTCATGGTCTGTAGAATCAGAATTCTTTGTCTTTTAGAGGGGGAAGACTGGCTTCCCTTATTTAAAGTAATAAGGTCTTCAGCCATTCTAAGCATTTGTTTTTGAGACATGGGAGCTTGAGAAAGCTCTTTGGTCGTCAGTTTCCTAGGCGTAGTGCAACCTCTGGGGCTGAGAAATTTGGTAGTTTTAGTTAAAAACAAAATAGTTTGTTTAATATGAACATCGGAAGGTCTGAATACATCCGCAGAAGCCAGTGCCTGAACAGCGGGTCCGGACACATCCAAGGTAGAGACATCCGCAGGTTCCATAGTCAAAAAAGCATCTCGCGGCATACCGGACTCCGAATGGGTCTCAGTCCAGGCCTGCAAATCTGTAGAAGCAGGTATCAGGGGCTGCGAAAGGTCCTCACTGAGAACCAGCAGAGTGGTGACTAGCTTAACAGAAGCGTCATCAGTTTTGGACCTATGCAGTCAATCTCTGTCTTTATCTTAAGCTTTTTCGGGAAAGTCAGTAGTTTGATGGCTTAACAAAGCCATTTCAGAATACGGAGAATGAGAGTGAAAGAAATTAGCGACAAAAATAGCCCGACGACTAATAGTTTGGGCGTTGAACAAGGCACAAAACCGACAGCGAGGAACGTCGTGGTCTGGGTCTAAACAGGTGACGCAGTAAGAATGAAAATCTCTGTGAGGAATTTGCTTTCCACAGGCAAGACAATTGTTAACTTTTTCTGACATCAGTTAAAGCAAGAAAAAAGGATCCCCAACGGGGTACTTAGCTTTGGAAGACTTCAGGTTTGAAACTCGAAAAACGAAAATTTCAAGTAGCGTCCAACTGGCAATTGTGAACTGTTTCTGCTTTGGGCACCCGCGCGGCACGAAAACCTGATGTAATGGCGTCGGCTGCATGTTTTATACCCCTGACAACCTGATGTCATGGAAGAAGCAACAGCATCCGATGCAAGAAATCTCAAGACTTTGGTATTCGGGCCGACTGAGGGCTACCTGCAGGCAGATAACCCAAGTGTAATGATTGCTACAGTGAAACACAAACAAACATCCATATTTCATATAAAAGTGTGTATTACACTTCATTCTGTCTTATTTTTATTACATCCATAAGTCCAAATACATATTTACATTTTTCAAAGTATTTGCCCTCAGCCTGTACTCTGTGTCTTGGCCCTCGAGACACATTATTTACTTCCTAAACAATGTTCCATTCGCCTGCTAATACCATATATATCTGATGACAGGATGTAATCTTCTCCCTTCATATTCTTTACAACTTGCCTCACTGCTTTCAGTAGAATATATTGTGTAGCCAGTGTAGTTCTTAAACCCCACCTATACCTCCCCATTATAAATCTTCCCTGCCTATCTTTCATTTGTTCCTCTACCGTTACTCCTATACCCTTTTTAAATTACCATGAACACCCCCTTACCTTTCACTCTCATATTCCAGCAAATAAACTCTCCTTCACCCTTTTCTCTATAAAACATTCAGGTTCTCTGTGATTCAGGTGCATCTTGTATAACATTATTACTTGAGCATTATTACTTCAAATACAAGTCAGTACTTTGTTTTTCTTATAAACCAGCTCAGAGATATTCCAAACCAGTAACTTAAATTGTGCCACAGTAAAGGTTATATTTTATTCTACTTCTTTCTTGTCATTCTGTTACAAACTGGTTCTTCATAGTCTCTTTCTATCATGTTTTCTGCCACTTTATATATCTTTGTGTATTACTGTCTCAAATGAACCTGATCTCTAATTCAAATACATACCTCCCTCCTTACCCAAGAAACAAACAGCATACAAACATTATACATTCTGTTTTGCAAAGCAATAAAGCAGATGGCTCCATACTGAAATGTCGGGAAGTGCAGTGCTGGCTGCCGACAGACCAAAACTGCAGGAGAAGAGTGAATCTCAAACATTGTCCTTCTCCTTTAAACTTTTAGCAAGGGGAAAGATCTCCCCCTTGCACCCCATGAACTTATAAATATCAACACACAGATCACCATACCTCAGAAAAAAAGGTAATATCCCAACAAATGCCCATCTTGGACTTGGTATGTACAAGTCCATTTTTCGGCCATTCAGTCCCTGTACTTCAGGACTCACTTATGTGGGTCCCTACTATTCAAATGGTTGCTAAAGCGGACAGTCAATACAAACAGCAGTGTAAAGCTTCTTATAGTGCTCTCTAATCACTCAAATTCTGACCTTCTTCTTAGGGCTGGAGGACACCTTTTATAAATCACTGATCTGTTGCATTTCATTTCTGAAGCTGTCCCTCTATCCTTCAGTTACTAGGCAGCCAATCTTTCTATATTCCTTCATATTCACTATTACAAGTTGTTCATTCCAAGAGCTAGTGAACATTTTAACATACCCCTTTTTAATTTCACTAGATATTTCAAATGCTGTAGCTATCTTCAAAAGGTCAGGCTTCACAATCTTGACACAGCGACGACATCCAGCACAGCTTATCAAGGAAAATAACTGCATTTCAAAAGCACTGGAGAGGTCAGTCTGCAGACTCAATATTTTATTCTGAACCCTGAGTTCAGAGTTAGTGTTATTTTCTCACCATTAATTACTGACTTCAGTGACTTTAAAACACCGTCCAGAAAACATGTTTTTACAATTTAGTTATACCAAACCACCTCCTGCATTTAACAAATTTACCTTAGTCAGTTCTTATACATGCGTTGCATTAAATTAACACAATACTGTCTAATTCTATCCAACATCTAAAGTAATAACTTGCTTTTTCATTAATCATTCATGTAGTTCCCCCCTCTTGCTAAAACAAGTACTAATGCTCAGTTTTAGCAGGAACAGAGCAAGATTTTGAAAGAAAATTAGAAGTGTCAACTAAAAAATAGGGACAGATGAGAGGTAAGAGTCTAAGAACCCTTGAGAACTACTGACTTTTGAGGTACAAACAAACTGAGCAAATTATGGAAAGCGAAATTCACCCATCATAAAAAGTAGATTTAGTTACATGTAGATCACCAAATACACTTATGAAGCTTCCACTGTCATTTAGGGACATGGAAAAAGTCCTACAGCAGCATCCGAATGCAGAGTTGAGGGGTCTGAATGGAGAGTTGATAAAAATCAGCAAATAGGAGAAGTACTGCTAAAACTGAATTCATCCTAAAGTCTTAGCGAGTACCTTCATAAGGTAGACCCTATTTTTCACAAAATCTCACCAAGATGACACTGATATATAGACTATTTTATATAGCATATATCACAGACAAAAGTAGGTTAAAAATAAAGATAGCTGGGTGCACAAGTCCCAGAATAAAAAAGTGCCCAATCCTGGTAGGCGCACTGGTACCAAGACTAGAAAAATTTAAGTGAAGAATCCTCAAGACATGGATATATTCTTACAATGGGGTTAGGCCAGGTCCAGGGGGGGGAGGATGCCCCCCTCCACCCATTGTAGAAGGAAGTAGCAGTCCACAAAAATCACAAAAATTGACAGGCCAAAAAAGAGCCTTACAGACGCCAAAGTGGACTGTTGAAGATAAGAAAGAAATTATGTGCTGTTAATATGCAAAAAGCCCAAAATTTTCACACAAAAGATAAACAAAAAGATTGACAGAGAAATTAGAGGAAAGAAAAACACTTCCACAAGAAAAACTGTCAGAAGCTTCAAATAAAAATTTGCGTTCATTAAAAAAAAAGATTCATGAAAAACACTATATAGACCAAAAAAACCTTGTGTCATTTGGAAAAAGAAGCAACTGAGGAAGTGCGAAAATTTAAAGAACAAAATTCAGAGACATTTGAAAGGTATATAAGAGATCTGGACATGGGAAAGAGAGAGATTTGGTATGGTACAATATTTATACAGAGGAGAAAGCCATAAATCAACATAAAAAGGCAGCCTCAAAGACATTCACAGAGAAACCTAGAAAAGGCATTCAGCTATGGAAAATTTCACAATACAAAAATAAGACCACAAAGAGGGGAATGTAGCACAGAAGATTGCTCAAGTTAAAAAAAAAAAAAAAAAAAATAGAAGCTGAAATTATGGAATATTTGTGAAGTGAAGGATTCAGTGTAGAAAGCCTAACATGTCATATCACAGCATGATGAACAACTAGTCCCCAAAGTAAGGATAATCAAGAGGAGCAGAAGACATCTGAAGAAGAAATATATACAAGGAAAAGAAAAATACTTAATATGGTGCAATACTTACGCAAAGCAGAAAGCAATGCATCAATGCAAAAACAGCAGCACCAAAGATATTTAAAGAGAAATACAAGGAAGGACATCCAGATATGGAAAATGTTACAATACAAAACATAATAAAACAGGGGAAAAGATGATTAGTAATGGAAAGTTAAAGAAATAACAACTGAGGTTATGGATTACCTGCAAAGTGAAGGATTTAGTGTAGAAAATTTAACTCAAATAACAATACAACAGTATAGAGCAATGGACACCCAAATTAAGGAGAAACCAGTGGAGCAGGAAGAATCTAATTAGTTGACATACGAAGATACTTTGGAGCCTCACACAGGAAACCAGTACAAAGTTTCATTTGGAGTTGTACAGCAAGGGAAAGAACAGGAAACTGTGGCAACTCTGACACAGTCAATGTTGTGGAGTGATAGCCAGTGAGTTTCCCTATGAAACAGTAATGGATGATACAGGGTGAAACTGAAGAGAACATGGCACAGGAAAAAGCTCTGGAACTTACTACAGAATGCCCGCAGGAAACAGCGAACAAAGAATGTTCCCTCAGTTTAGAAGGAAATGATCTGAGAGAAAAGTTGCGTTATTTAACAGAGATGGATAGACATATTAAGATCAGTGAAAGAAATAGACTGCAGAAGGTCAATAAAACCCCAAAACTTAAAAGTTTGATAACACAAATGAACACAGTAATTAGAACTGTCCACAGAGATTCATGTGATATAACAGTAGTAAACAGCATACATTACTGTGCAATCAGATTAATAGCAGATAAATTCCTACCATAGGAACACATGGTAGTAAGGGAAAGGACGGGGAGAAATCAAATGCCATCACGCAAGTATCAAATAGAGAAAACTATAAAGCAGTTAAGACAGGAAGGGTCATTGTTAGAAGAGAATCGAACAGGGAACAGATTAACAAAAATACTCAAAAAGATAAACTTGATAAAAGCAATCTGCAGTATTAGAACGGATCAGAATTTATCATACACTTGTTGTCTTTCGGCATTTCTCGGTTACGGGTCGCCACAGCAGAACTCCGGCCCGCTAATGATTGGCAGTAGATTTTCACGAACGCCGAGGTGCCATGGCGCCGAGGTGCTTTTTTTTTTTTTTTTGTAACTTTTACTTGACCAATCTTCTGTGCTACATTCCCTCTTTGTGGTCTTATTTTTTTTTATTGTGAATTTTTCCATAGCTGAATACTTTTTCTGGATTTCTCTCTGAATGTCTTTGAGGCTGCCTTTTTGTTGATTTATGGCTTTCTCCTCTGTATAAATATTGTACCATACCAAATCTCTCTCTTTCCCATGTCCAGATCCCTTTTATACCTTTCAAATGTCTCTGAATTTTGTTCTTTAAATTTTCGCACTTCCTCAGTTGCTTCTTTTTCCATATGGCACAAGGTTTTCTTGGTCTATATAGTGTTTTTCATGGATCTTTTTATTTTAATGAACGCAAATTTTTATTTGAAGCTTCTGACAGTTTTTCTTGTGGATGTATTTTTCTTTCCTCTAATTTCTCTGTCAATCTTTTTGTTTTGTGTGAAAATTTTGGTCTTTTTGCATAATATTAACAGTACATAATTTCTTTCTTATCCTCAACAGTCCACTTTGGCATCTGTAAGCCTCTTTTTTGGCCTATCAATGTTTGTGATTTTTGTGGACTGCTACTTCCTTCTACAACGGGGGTGGGGCATCCTCCCCCCGGACCTGGCCTAGCCCCATTGTAGGAATATTTTCCATGTCTTGAGGACTCTTCACTTCATTTTTTTCTAGTCCTGGTACTAGTGCACCTACCAGGACTGGGCACTTTTTTATTCTGAGACTTGTGCACCCAGCTATCTTTATTTTTAACCTACTTCTGTCCGTGATATATGCTATATAAAATAGTCTATATATCAGTGTCATCTTGGTGAGATTTTTTGAAAAATAGGGTCCTCCTTTTGAAGGTACTCGCTAAATCTTGAGGATGAATTCGGTTTCAGCAGTACTTCTCTCCTTTTGCTGATTTTTATCAACTCTCCATTCAGACCCCTCAACTCTGTATTCGGATGCTGCTGTAAGACTTTTTCCATGTCCTTAAATGACAGTGGAAGCTTCCTAAGTGTATTTGATGGTCTACATGTAACTAAAGGTACTTTTTATGATGGGTGAATTTCGCTTTCCATAATTTGCTCAGTTTGTTTGTACCTCAAAAGTCAGTAGTTCTCAAGGGTTCTTACTCTTACCTCTCATCTGTCCCTATTTTTTAGTTGGCACTTCTAATATTCTTTCAAAATCTTGCTCTGTTCCTACTAAAACTGAACATTGGCACTTGTTTTAGCAAGAGGGGGAACTACATGAATGATTAATGAAAAAGCAAGTTATTACTTTAGGTGATGGAAAGAATTAGACAGTATTGTATTAATTTCATGCAACGCATGTATAACAACTGACTAAGGTAAGTTGGTTAAATGCAGGAGGTTGTTTGGTATAATTAAATTGTAAAAACATGTTTTGTGGAAGGTGTTTTAAAGTCACTGAGATCAGTAATTAATGGTGAGAAAATTTAACTCTGAACTCAGGGTTCAGAATTAAATATTGAGTCTGCAAAATGACCTCTCCAGTGCTTTTGAAATTCAGTTATTTTCCTTGATAAGCTGTGCTGGATGTCGTCGCTGTGTCAAGATAGTGAAGTCTGACCTTTTGAAAATAGCTACAGCATTTGAAATATACAGTGAAATTAAAAAGGGGATATGTTAAAATGTTCACTAGCTCTTGGAATGAACAACTTGTAATAATAAATATGAAGGAATATAGAAAGATTGGCTGTCTAGTAACTGAAGTACAGAGGGACAGCTTCAGAAATGGAATGCAACAGATCAGTGATTTGTAAAAGCTGTCTTCTAGCCCAAAGAAGAAGGTCAGAATTTGAGTGATTAGAGTGCACTATAAGAAGCTTTGCACTGCTGTTTGTATTGACGTCTGCTTTAGCAACCATTTGAAAAGTAGGGACCCACATGAGTGAGTCCTGAAGTACAGGGACTGAAAGTCCGAAAAATGGACTTATACATACCAAGTCCAAGATGGGCATTTGTTGGAATATTACCTTTTTTCTAAGGTATGGTGATCTGTGTGTTGATATTTATAAGTTCATGGGGTGCAAGGGGGAGATCTTTCCCCTTGCAAAAAGTTTAAAGGAGAAGGACAATGTTTGAGATTCACTCTTCTGCAGTTTTGGTCTGTCGGCAGCCAGCACTGCACTTGCCAACATTTCAGTATAGAACCATCTGATTTGTTGCTTTGCAAAACAAAATGTTCCTTAAAAGAACTTCTAAGTTATTTTGAATCCACTACGAATTTTCTTGAATTCACCCTTGATTTTTCAGTTGACTATATTAATTTTCTTGATGTTACAATTTCTAATGAAGGCGAAATTGGATTAAATACAAAATTATATAGGAAGGAATGTTGGAAAAATGCCATTCTACACTATAATAGTATGCACCCAAAGCATATTTTTCAAAATATCGTTAGAAATCAGTACACTAGGATCTCTAGAATGTGTAGCAATGAATTACAACGAAATAGACAACTTGCTATTATGAGTGATTTATTCTTAGAAAGAGGCTATCCCCTTAGTTTAATAGAAAGTATGAATAAGAATTTCTTTACATATAATAATACCAATGAACATGGTCCTGATGAATTTTATGGGATTGAGCAAGTAAATAATAAGACCTCTAGTATAAGATATAGAATTGACTCTAGAGGTACTAGAACTAAGGTTCCATTTACAACTAGATACACCAATGATAATTACAATATTACAGCTATAATAAAGAAAAACTGGAATATTTTGACTATAAATTCGGAAATTAAGGCACTGATAGGCATCACACCTACATTTTGTTATAGAAATAGCAAAAATATAAAAAGACTTATTTGTAAGGAAGGATCAGAGTTTGATTCTAACAGTTGTAAGAGCCTACAAGCAGGGACAAAGCCTTGCAATAAATGTAATATGTGTGTTTATATTACAAAAGATCTAGACTTTGAAGTACCTGAACTGCACTATAGATATGAATTCAAAGTCAATGCCACCTGTGACACCACCAATGTGATTTATTTGGCTACATGTCAAAAATGTGATGCCTATTATGTAGGTTTGACCTCAAGAAGATTAAGAGATCGCATTTATAATCATGTTTATGAAATAAGAAAACCAATTCAAACTAATGCTTTAGCCAAACACATTGGTTTATATCCTGATCATAACTTCAAGTTTCGAGTAATACAAATAGTAAAATGCAATAAGAAAAGGGGTGATAATATGTTACACCTTGAGAATGTAGAGTTGCAATGGATTCTAAGATTAAAGGCACATGTAACACCAGGATTAAATAGTGCTATTAGCATTAAACCTGTCTTGGCCTCACGTTAGTACATATAAGATTAATTGTTCATCTCATAATAACAATAGACGTTGGTTTTTGTATTTGAATATTCATGATGAATTTTTATGTTAGTTTGTTTGCTACAACATAGAAGTTTATATATACAGTTCATTTATACTTATTTATATGATTATTTTTTATGTATTATAACAGTTTTTGACAGCAATACATTACATTTATACATGTACATAAAGTGATAATACATCAATTTTTAAGTAATACTTAATAATTAGAGGGAAGAAGGATTGCAATTTAACTCATAAAAATATAAAAGTATGTAAATCTATGCATCTTTATTCATGTTTATATATATTTACATTTATACCTTGTATTCATACACAGGTTTATAATATTTTACTAACAGTAGTACTTAGAGAAAAATATTTATACTCATACATATATTTGTTTATTTATATATGGACACATTGTATTTTCATAGTTAATTAGATTTCTACATGAGCTAAATATCAAGAATTAACAAATAAATAAAAGTGAAAATTCATACACTATACAAACCATTTTTTATTTACACTTTTAAATTTATGCTCGTTTTAAATCTATTTGATTTGTTTTAGTAAACTATTTACATCTATACAATGGATTTAATATAGCTACACTGCTTCATTATTAATTGACTATATATTTTTAACAAGTGTGGCTATGTTTCTAAGGAGACATTTACTATGTACTACCTATTACACATACTAATTGTTTAATTGTTCTAGAAAGAGCGGGAAATTAAGCTCTCAATTATTTAATTATGTAATTACTGTTGCTATAAGAATGCTTGAGTTTTGCCATTTAAATTGTAACCTGAAGAAGCATACTTGTGTGTATGCGAAAGCGCTCGGTTTCTGGAATAAACTACATTTTATTACATCGTGGTGATCTTTGTTTGGTGTTCCTAAGATAATGTTTATATGCGGTTTGTTTCTTGGGTAGGGAGGGAGGTGTGTATTCGAATTAGAGATCAGGTTCATTTGAGACAGTAGTACACAAGTGGCAGAAAACATGATAGAAAGATACTATGAAGAACCAGTTTGTAGCAGAACGACAAGAAAGAAGTAGAATAAAATATGGCTTTTACTGTGGCACAATTTAAGTTACTAGTTTGGAATATCTCTGAGCTGGTTTATAAGAAAAAACAAAGTACTGACTTGTGTGTGAAGTAATAATGCACAAGTAATAATGCTATACAAGATGCACCTGAATCACAGAGAAAGTACAGTTTTGTACCTACCATAAATGTAGATGTCCGAACTGGATAGCATCTGCAGTCATAACAACTGGGTTGTCCTGTCGTCAGGCAGCCCTTCGGTCGGCCGGATTCCAAAGTCCGGGTCCGGCTGATGTCGCACTTCACCCGACGTCATCTCTGCTGGTCTTCGGGTATAAAGGCATCAGCCGACGCCATTTTCCTCAGTGTTTCTTGCCCCAGATGCCAGTTGCCCTCTTGGAAGGCTAAATTTTGGGTAAATGCCAACGTTTCCAAAAAGATAGAAGGCAAACACAAAAAATAAGCATGTATGTACATATATACAAACAAATACACCATAAGAGACTCCCCCCACCAGCTAGCTATTAGAAGGGTAAATACCCTAGGAGTACCACAGAGGGAAGGAGGGAGGTAATCCTGACTGCAGATGCTATCCAGTTCGGACATCTACATTTATGGTAGGTACAAAACTGTACTATGTCCTTCATGGATGCATCTGCAGTCATAACAACTGGGTAGAATACCATAGCCAACTAGGGGAGGAGGAAAAATAGATTATGGTGTGGTTAGGATCCCTTGCAGTACAGCAGTGGCAAACCCTGCTCGGGATCTGGAATACAGAGGTAAATTATAATGCTTGGCAAATGTATGCACGGAGGTCCAAGTAGCCGCCTCAATAATGTCCTTGGTTGCCACTCCTCGTAAGAAGGCTGTGGTAGTGGCTGTTGCCCTTGTAGAATGAGGCCTTATGTTCTGTGGGATTGGTTTTCCATGGAAGAAGTAACAGAATCGTATGCAATTTCCTATCCATTTGGAGATTGTCTGTTTGGAAATAGCTTTTCCTTCCCTTCCTGTTGCATAGGCTACAAAAAGCTGGTCAGTTTTTCTGTTACTCTTTGTTCTGTCCAGGTAGTAGCGTAGCTGTCTATGTACATCCAAGGTATGCAGCATTCTTTCCCCTCTGTTTTGTGGGTTGGGGAAGAAGGTAGGTAGGTGGATTGCCTGGTTTAAAGACACTCTGGATACCACCTTAGGCATAAATGTAGGATTAGTCCTCATGGACACTCTGTCTTGGTGGAAGATTAGGAAGGGTTGTACTGCCATTAGGGCCTGAAGTTCAGAAACCCTCCTTGCTGAGGTTATTGCCAGTAGGAAAGCAGTTTTCCATGATAGATGCTGTAGGTCTGCTGTTGCTGCTGGTTCAAAAGGCGCGAGTGTCAACTTTTCTAGCACAAAGTTCAAATCCCAAGCTGGCAATGGTGGTTTCCTAGGGGGTTTTACATTCTTGATCCCTCTGAGGAACTGCCTGAGTAAAGGATGTGAAAAGACAGGTGGATCAAAGCTGTATTCTGCTGAAATAGCTGATGCATGTATCTTGATGGAGGAATAGGACAGACCTGTATGTAGAAGCTCTGCCAAATACTCCAGAATGTTAGCAATATCTATATTCGACACATCTTTTCCTCTTTCAGCACTCCAAATGACAAACCTTTTCCATTTTCCTGCATAGTTCCTTCTTGTTGAAGGTCTGCGGGCTTCAAGGATAATGTCTTTAACCCTTTGGGAAAGTTCTGGATTAGTTGCTGCTATGTGATGTTCCATGCAGTCAGTTGCAACGTTTTTAGGTTTGGATGCATGATGCTGTAGTTGTTCTGAGTTAACATCAAAGGCATCAGCGGTATTGACCACATTTTGTCCCGAGACATGCTCCTCAGCAATGGGTACCAGTGTTGTCTTGGCCAGTTTGGAGCTATCAGGGTTATCCTTGGACGTTCCTCCTTGATTTTTAGTAATACCTTGTATATCAAGGGAAGAGGTGGGAATGCATATGCTGTCAGACCTTTCCAGCTGAAGGAGAGCGAATCCACTTTCCATGCAAGTGGGTGGAATGTCCTTGTGCAGAATTTTTTGAGCTGATGACTGAGAGGGGAAGCGAATAGATCTATCTGTGGCATTCCCCATTTCTTTGAGATGGTCTTGAAGATGTCCGGGTGTAGCATCCATTCGTGAGCATCCGAGGTGGTTCTGCTTAACATGTCTGCTAGAGTATTCTCCTTTCCCGGTACAAATATTGCCTGTAACTGGATGTTGTAGCTGAGTGCCAGGTTCCAAAGGTCCAAAGTCATTCTGCATAGGGGGTAAGAATGAGTGCCTCCCTGTTTGTTGATGTACCACATGACTGTGGTGTTGTCTGTCCTTATCAAATGGCCTTCTTTGAGAAATGGTCTGAATTTTTGGATTGCCAATTTTACTGCCAGCATTTCTTTTAGGTTGATGTGCAGGTGAAGCTGGTCCTGCGTCCACAATCCTTGTACGCATTTGTCCAGCATGTGAGCCCCCCATCCTAGGTCTGAGGCGTCTGTTGTGATGGTTTGGCTTGCTTGATAGTTGTGAAAGGGTAGGCCTGGGTTTGACTGGCATGCTTGAGCCCACCATAGGAACTCCTGTTTTAGGCATGGGATTAGTGGAATTTCTGCTTCTAGGCTGTGCCTGTGTTGGGACCATAAATTCTTTAGGTACCACTGTAGTTTTCTCATATGTAGTCTGGCATGTGGAACCAAGATTATGCATGATGCCATGAAGCCCAAGGCCTGCAGAACTTTTCTTGCTGTTAGCTTGTTCTGCCTTGTTAGTGCCAAGAAGTAAAGAGGGAGTTCTTTTTGTTTTTCTGCAGTTAGGAAAGCCATTTGTTTTACTGTGTCCAATTCCGCGCCCAAGAATGTCCTTGTTTGGGATGGTATCAGCCTTGACTTTTGTAAATTGACTGTGTATCCCAGTGCTTGTAGCAAGTAAATGACCCTTTGTAAATCTGTTGTCAGCTTGCTTTTGTTGTCCCCTTGTAGCAGGCAGTCGTCCAGGTATGGATAAATTTGGATTCCCTGTAGTCTGCAGTGGGCGATTACTGATGCCAGGCATTTTGTGAATACTCTGGGTGCAGTAAATAAGCCAAAGGGCAATGCTGAGAATTGATAGTGCTCTGATCCTGCAAGAAATCTGAGGTATCTTCTGCAAATTGGTCGAATGGGGACGTGCAGGTATGCCTCCTTGAGATCTAGAGTTACCAGCCAACACTCCTTGCCCAGCATGGGAAGAAGTTGCTGTAGGGTCAGCATTTTGAATTTTGGGACAATGATGTATGTATTTAAGGTGGACAGGTCGAGAATAGGTCTCCAACTTTTTTCCTTTCTTGGAACTAGGAATAGTCTGGAGTAGAATCCTTTGCCTTGTTCTGTTATTGGTACTCTTTCCACAGCTCTCATGTTTGTTAATTGCATTATCTGCTGTAGAGCTTCTGTTTTTTGATTGGGAGGCAGGTTTGGCATTCCTCTTTTGACTGGTAAAGTGTGGAAGTGGAACCGGTAACCTTGGTCTATGGTTTGCAAAATCCACTTGTCTTTTGTGATATAGTGCCAGTTCTTCGAAAATAAGGTTAATTTTCCGCCTAATGGTGCTGCTATTTGTTCCCTGGTAGGCGGAGTTAGAATCAAGTCACTGTGATTGTGCTGTTGTAGTGGTAGTGGCTGTGTCTGTGCCTGTGCCTCTGTTATTACCTTGCCACTGTTGTCCTCTGTAGGCACCTCCTCTGGATTGATTTCTGCCTCTGGAACGTCTGTTCCTGCCCCTTTGGGATCTTGTGGAGTCAGGAAAGGACCAATTTTGGCAGGCCAGTTCCTGCTAAACCTTGGGGGCTGAACCTGCAAGAAATCTTTAACCGTTTGTACAGATTTTGCCTTTTCTTCCATTTTCTTCATTACCTGCTGGGCAGGTGTACCAAACAAACTGGCCTTATCCATAGGAGCATCTAATAACTTAGCTTTAACATGATCCGGTAAGACCTGTTCCTTCAGCCATGCATGTCTTCTTATCACTGTGCCAGTCATGGCTGATCTAAATGAAGCCTCCAGTGCATCATAGCCACATTTTAAGGAATGGTTACTAACCTGTTGTATGTTATTTACCATTTCTAATACATATTTCTTATCTATAGAGTCATCAGAGGATAGCTTTTTAGTTAACTGATCAAGCATAAACTCTTGGTATTGTATCATGTGAAACTGACAGTTTAAAGCTCTAGCTGAGAGAGTAGCTGAGGTGTTAACTTTTTTGCCCCATCTGTCTAAAGACCTGGCTTCCCTTTCAGAAGGAATAGGGTTTTTTGCTGTGGTCGAGGCTACTGCCTTAGGCCCCTGGGATATAGTTTCGGGGTCTGCAAGTGGGGCCTTGTATAGGTGATGATGAGTGTCTGGTACCCTGTAAAATCTATCTGGTTTGGCAGGGGCTGGAGGTAAGGAATCTGGTGCAGTGCAGACATCATTAAATGCATCGTCCACAACAGAGAGGACAGGAGGTATAGCTAAGGGCCTGTGTTGTGGAAGGTGCAGAAAGTCCTAAGTCTTTTTCTGGAATCTGAGAAATCCTGTTCCTGCCATTGGAATTGTTCTCGCATGGCATGTAAGGTTTCCCCAAAGGAGAATTCTTCTGGTGGAGAAGCAGCTGGAATGGATTCTTCAGCATCTGAGTCTTCATAATTGGAGAAAGGAGCCTCTGGCTGGTCTGTAATATCAGAGTCATCCGCAGAATCATCAGAGGACACAGGCTCGGGGGGCTCTGCTCTAGGTCTCTTTTCTGGGGGCTGAGAGGCCCTGTCTGGGTGAGATTGAGATCCCCTAATCAAGGATATTAAATCTTCTGCCAGAGTAAGCATTTGTGAACTAGAAGTGGGCCTGGTTGAGGGGGGTTTAACAGGCACTGATTTAGTAGTTTTGGCTGCTTTAGCCCTGGCAAAGGCCTTAATAGACATGGCTGCAGGAGGCCTAGCAGCACCACGTGCTGGGGTAGAGACATCCAAAGGGATGGTGTCTGATAAGTCACTAGTAACCACTGTTGTAGGTAGAATTTCTGAGGCCGATTCAAGTAAGGTAGCAGGAACCTCAGTAGTAGTCATTGATTCAGCTGTACTTTGATCAGTTTTCTCGGTTTCGGCCGAAACTGAGACACTCGCGGTTTGCTTAACCATGGTTTCGGCCGAAACCGCGGACCGCGAGTGTCGGTCTTTTTCTTTGCGTTTTTTAACAATTTGGGTAGTCGGAGGATCCGACGGCATAATGTACGCAAAATCTGAGCCGAAAAACTGTTCAGCAAACTCCGACCGACGCCTAAGCGTTCGTCGGTTGAAAGAAGCACAGGCCGAACAGGCTGCTACGTCGTGGTCTGGGCCTAAACAAGGCAAACAGTAAGAGTGGAAATCTTTATGAGGTATTTGTTTCCCACAAGTTAAACAGTTATTGACTTTTTCTGACATCGGCTGAGGCAAGAAAGAGTCCCCAACGGGGTACTTAGCTTTTAGAAGTCTTCGAAGTAGTATTCGTAGTAGTAATCTCTGGATCTGACCGACCGGCACTTGCGAACAGCTTCTGCTTCGGGCGCCACGCAAGAAAGACTGAGGAAAATGGCGTCGGCTGATGCCTTTATACCCGAAGACCAGCAGAGATGACGTCGGGTGAAGTGCGACATCAGCCGAAGCCGGACCCGGACTTTGGAATCCGGCCGACCGAAGGGCTGCCTGACGACAGGACAACCCAGTTGTTATGACTGCAGATGCATCCATGAAGGACATCCTGAATGTTTTAGAGAAAAGGGTGAAGGAGAGTTTATTTGCTGGAATAGGAGAGTAAAATGTAAGGGCTGTTAATGGTAATTTAAAAAGGGTATAGGAGTACAGGTAGAGGAACAAATGAAAGATAGGCAGGGAAGATTTATAATGGGGACGTATAGGCAGGGTTTAAGAACTACACTGGCTACACAATATATTCTACTGAAAGCAGTGAGGCAAGTTGTAAAGAATATGAAGGGAGAAGATTACATCCTGTCATCAGATATATATGGTATTAGCAGGAGAATGGAACATTGTTTAGGAAGTAAATAATGTGTCTCGAGGGCGAAGACAGAGTACAGGCTCCTGTCTGGCATGAGGTAGGCCCCATCTGGGTGGTTGTATCCAAGCTGGCACCCAGGAAAATTATTTGTTGAGAGGGTATTAGTTTTGATTTCTTTTTGTTGACTGTGTATCCCAGGAAGTTCAACAGTTTTATTACAAACGCCAGGTGCTGCAGTAGTATGTCCTTGCTGTCTGCTTGGATTAGGCAGTCGTCCAGATACGGGTAGATTTGTATCCCTTGTAGTCTGCAGAAGGCGATTACTGATGCCAGGCATTTCGTAAACACTCTGGGCGCAGTAGACAAGCCAAAGGGCAATGCAGAGAATTGGTAATGGGTTGAACCTGCAAGAAATCAGAGGTATCTTCTGCAATCTTGTCTGATGGGGACATGCAGGTATGCCTCCTTGAGGTCCAATGTTACCAGCCAAGACTCCTTGCCCAGCATGGGAAGAAGCTGCTGTAATGTGAGCATCTTGAATTTTGGCACCTGTAGATATGTGTTTAGGATGGATAGGTCTAAGATAGGTCTCCAATCTTTGTCTTTCCTTGGTACCAGGAATAGTCTGGAATAAAACCCTTGACCTTGTTCTTTTGCAGGTACCTCTTGAATTGCTTTCATGTCCATGACAGCTGAAATTTGTTTTTGTGCCTCTGCCCTTAGATTTTGTGGCAGGTTTGGCATGCCTCTCATTTCTGGAAGGGTGTGAAAGTGGAACCTGTAGCCTCTGTCTATAATGTCCAGAATCCATTTGTCTCTTGTAACAATATGCCAATTTTTTGAGAATAATGTCAGTTTTCCGCCCAAAGGTGCTGCCATTAAAGCTTTGCTTGGCAGGTGTAAGGGGAAGTCATTGTGTCTGTTCTCTGAAAGATTGTGATCTATCTTCTCCACCTCTTGGGGTTGGTGCTTGCCACTGTCTGGCTCTGAAAGATCCTTGAGGTTGCCCTCTACCCCTTGGACGCCTGTATCTGCCCCTTTGAGGTCTGTCCGTGGCTGGAAAGGACCAATTTTTTGAAGGCCAGTTTCTGCTGAAACGTGGAGGCTGTACCTGCAGGAAATCTTTCACAGTTTGCATTGATTTTGCTTTTTCCTCCATTTTCTTTAGCACCTCCTCAGCTTTAACACCAAACAATACATCTTTTTGAAGAGGTGCATCTAATAATTTAGCTTTGACATGATCTGGTAAGGTTTGCTCTTTGAGCCAAGCATGCCTACGTATAACAGACCCGTAACAGCAGCTCTACATGAGGCCTCTAAAGCATCAAAACCACACTGCAAGGTATGTTTACCCACTTGCTCTGCACCATGCAACAAATCCTGCAACTCTTTTAAATCTGGTTGTTCTGGTTGTGTCATCTTGCTTTTCAGCTGAGATATCAAAAACTGTTGATACTTTAACATATGGAACTGACAGTTTAATGCCCTCATGGTTAAAGTGGCCGAGGTGTACACCTTTGTCCCCCACCTTTCTAAAGCTCTGGAATCTCTCTCTGAAGGTAATGGGTTTTTAGCAGTAGAGGCCTTAATTCCCTTGGGACTCTGTGAAATGGTTTCTGGGTCAGCAGTATGGCTTTTATATAGGAACTGGTGAGAATCAGGAACCTGGTAATACCTGTCTGGTTTAACAGGAGCTGGAGGCAAAGAATCAGGATTAAGGCTGGCTTCTGTGTACACATCATCCAATATATCTAAAACAGGAGGGATAGCCAGAGGCCTATGCTGGGGGAGCAGAAGAAATTCCCTGAGCCTTTTCTTGGAATCTGAGTAATCTTGGCCTTCCCAGTGAAAGTGTTCCCTCAATGTATGCAGGGTTTCCCCAAAAGAGAAGTCCTCGGGGGGGGGGGGGGTCCGAGGGAATAGACTCCTCTGCATCAGAGTCTTCGAATGGAGAATAGGCATAATCCTGGTCCTCAGATAGTTCTGAGGTAATAGAAGCTTGACCTGAGGAAGAGTAGTCTTCCTCTAATCTGGGCCTTTTGTCAGAGGGGGGGTTGAGAACCCCTGTTAAGAGTAATCAAATCCTCAGCCATTTTAAGCATCTATTTTTTAGGCATGGTGCCTTGAGAGGGGGTCTGAGGAACCTGTTTTTTGGTTTTCATGGCTGTTTTAGATTTAGTGAAAGCTTTAATAGAGAAGGAGGAAGGCCTGAAGACCCCTTGAGAAATAGCAGCCCTGTCTAAATTCTGAGTTTCCCCGCCAGGAGTGGCGTCGGTATCTTTAGTAGGAATGGGGGCCGAGGAGCCTGCGACCTTGGGTACTGAAGACACCGGTAATGCACTGTCATCGGTACTCAGGGGCTGCGTAGGCACCTCGCTGAGAACCGGTAGTCGGCCTTAGCGTGGTTTCAGTAGGTGGTGCGGACCTCGTATGTCGGTCCTTATCTTTGCGTTTTTTGCTCAAAACTGGAGTCGGAGTATCCGACGACATAATATAATTACATTTTTTGCCAAAAAAGTGAAGGGCGAACTCCGCCCGACGCTTAATAGTGCGTTTGTTGAATCTAGCACAAAAACGGCAGTCCGAGACGTCGTGGTCTGGGCCTAAGCAAGGTATACAGAAAGAGTGGAAATCCTTATGCGGTATTTGCTTCCCACATGAAATGCAATTATTAACTTTGTCTGACATCGGTCTGAGGCAAGAAAAGTTTCCCCAACGGGGTACTTAGCTTTTAAGAAGACTTCAGCTGAAATACTTTCGTAAATCTCAGGAGCTGGCCGACCGGCACTTGCGAAATGCTTCTGCTTCGGGCACCACGCAAGAAAGACTGAAGAAAACGGCGTCGGCTGCCTCTTTTATACCCCTGCCACACTGACGTCAGGGAAGAAGCAACGACAACCGACGCCGGACCTAGACTTTGGAATTCGGCCGACCGAGGACCCGCCTGATGGCAGGATAACCCATCTGTTATGACTGCAGCTGTATGCACGATGAACATCTTAGAAAATACACAGATAAATATAAAGAAAAAACACAAAATAACCAATTTATTTATGACACCAAAAAGTTTTATACAGAACTGAGAAACGAGGGAAAAGGAATTGAAAGACCACCAAAAATAAGAAATAGATACATTTTGGAGAATATTTATGAAGATCCTAAGGAAAATAAACATGTTAACTGGACAGAAGAAGCAAAAGAAAGAATAAGAAGTTCAAATGTACAGGATATGAAATGGGATGACAGTAATGGCCAGAAAGACTGAAACAAAGTAAAAAAAAAAAAAAAAAAAAAAAAAAAGCCACTAATACGAAAACCCGAGGCCCAGATGCAGTACCAAACATCTGCCTAAAAGTATTAACATCGCTGCACAAAGATTTAGCCATGTGTAAAAACTATTTAAATGCACACCCTGAACACACACTAGCCGGGCTAACAGGAAAAACAATGCTTCTACTTGAGTGAACCTACAAGCTATCCTAAAAACTATAAACCGATAACTTGCCTTCCGACGACATACAAACTATACACTGGAAATGATGCAGACAGAGTTTATAGTCATTTAAAAACAAAATTCAATTATGGCAATAGAACAAACGAGCAATAAAAGAAAGTCATACGGAACAAAGGATCATTTGTTGTTAAATAAAGTCATACTGGCAAACTGTAAAAAGGGAAAGAATTTTAAGTATTGGAAGGACAGACTATAAAAAACCCTTTGATAGTTTCCCACATTCATGGGTGAAAGAATGCTTAAAACTGTAGAAGACACACCATACAAAAACTATATCACAGCAACCATGAAACAGTGGTATACCACTTTGCAGTTAAGCCATGATTAGGCACACATAATTACTCCAGGGATAAAAATCCAAAGGGGGATATTCCAGGGTGACTGTCACCGCTCCTCTTTTGTCTTCCCCTTAACCCATTAAACTGTCTGCTTACAGATTAAGTTATGGCTATAATTTGGCTCCCAGAAAGCAACGAAGTATAAAGACATAACTTCACTTTGTCGGTGATTTAAAAACTGTACAGCTCATCAGATGAGGCACTGAAAGCACAACTGCAAGTAGTCAAAACGTTTTCAGATGATATAAGAATGTTAGTAACTGGAAAAAACAAGAAACAAACTAAAAAAAAAAAAAAATGGCACTGAACCAAGGAGCACTCAAAATGATGGCTTATTCCTGATAAAAGTAAGGACTTTTGTACAGGATAATACCTGTACGTCTTCAGACAAAAGTGATATAGTAATGTTATTTGGTCTTGATAAATGTGCAAAAGCAACCTTTAAAGCAGGAAAGCTACAGAACCAAGAAAACATCATTTTAGGCAAGAATGTGATAAAGAACTTGAGCAAGAGGGAGTGTATAAATATTTGGGAATTGATGAAGGACCAACAATAAAGCAAGAACACATGCAAATACAACTCAGTAAGAATATTTTAGAAGACAAATTAATCCTGAAAACAGCGCTGACATCTAGGAAAAGTTCAAGCAATAAACTAATCTTGTCCTAACTTACACTTTTGGAGTGACTGACTGGTCTCAAAAGGTGTTGGATAGATTAGACAGGAAAATAAAAAGGATGCTTCATGCTCTTGCAATAAGTTAAAAAAAAAAAAAAAAAAAAAACAATTGGTGCATACCAAGATTTTATATTCCCTGTTATGAAATAGGTATGGGCCTCCTTGAAATTGATTACATGTACAGATCTTCAGTTGTGGGACTGCATACATATCTGCTGATGTCACAGGACCCAAACATAGTAAAAATTTTAAAACATGAGGAGAATAAATCTAAGATGACTTCCCTTCTTAGTCTATCAAAAGCATATTGGCATCAAGCAGGAATGGAAATCAAATCAAAAGTAGATAAAAAAACAGGTAGCAAATGGATGTGCCAAAAAAAAGAAAAAATATAAGGAGAAGGATCAGATCAGAAGGCAAGAATGTGGAAAATACATAAATATAGTTACAATATAGAAAACTCCTGGAACAACCTCATGTTAGTCAAGATCAAATGCAGGAATGGTTAAGGAGAGGCAACTTCAAAGCAAAAGATGAAAGGTTAATACTGGCAGGCCAAGATAGTGAACTGCGTACATGTTGGTTCATAAAGACCACTGAACATGTGGGAGAAACAGGCAAATGTAGGTTTTATAAAACAGAACTGGAAACAGTTGCACACCATGATGCTGGTTGTGGCACACTAATGGCAGAAGGACTGCATACTGAAAGGCATAATAATGTGACAAGACTGTTGCACTGGGGATTAGGCAATCATTATTCTATCGAAGGAGCTGAAAAACACTGGAAACATGAGCCGCAAAGCATCATAGTAAATGATGAAAACCATCTCACATAGGATCATCCATTACCAGCACTTTAAAAGCTAGATGTGAGAAAATCAGACACAGTGATTCAAGAAAAGACAAAATTAGCACTGATCACTGAAACTGCTACACCCACTGACTACAGTGCCTTGCATACAGAGAGACACAGTCATAAAATATCAGGATTTGCAGGCAGGAACAAGAACAATGAGGAAGAAAGAAACCCAGACACAGTTCCAATAGCAGCAAGAGTAATTGGTCTTATAAAAAAATAATTTTCAATCAGATTTAGATACTTAACCGATGCATGCAACTCTACACAAACTGCAGGAGTCGTCGTTATTGGGCACACTGCAGATGCTATGAAGAGCACTTCTGTTTGACATCAAAAATTGAAACAATACTAATTTCATGAACTTTAAATCATACTTTGATTTAGGAATGGGGTCCATTCCCATCATGGTATTAGAAACCCAAAATATTTGGAGAAATTAAAGAGAGTCTACATTGACAACTGGCTTTCTTTATGGTAAATTGGAATTCAATGGATTTCAGTTTGTAGTTCTCAGGTAATCTGTCTAGAAGTAAAATGGTTTCTGATCAATACAGAAATGCCTCTGCAGTCTCTCTCGGACATCAAAGCATGGCAACCACTAAACCTGGCTAAGAAGGGAGAGCTAGGTTTACAATGAAACCAAGTTCAAAATACAATACAGTTATGATGTATGAAAGCTGCAGAAAAGACTCAAAAATCAGGAAAGCTGTTAGTGAGATTTCTAAGATTGAGAGGCGCAACCTTGATACCGTCAAATAACCATCTACATTGTTGGGATAGCCAGTTGCAGAACTCTGCCTAAAAAAGTTAATAAAGGGCAGCAAGAGTTCTGGTACTAAAACAAAGCAAGGAACAAGAGGAGCATAGCTACCATCCTTTCCAGGAAGAAAAATACAGGACCCCCCCCCCCCTCTTGAAGAATAACTCCATCTACTTAGCCAACTGTTAAAATAAGGCAGGATCTTTCTCAGGATCAGAGACTTTCCTTCTTGTGACAAGTATACTGTGGTCCAATATGTCTCTGCATGTCTTTTAGAGTTATGCACCACAAGTCATTCACACATACACAGACTCACAGTAAGTATTAAGTTAGCTGCCCTTGCTGGCCATTTTAATCATAGTCAATTTCACTTTCAAAAAACTTTTATCCAGCCCTGGAAAAGTCACAGATTCATTGATGTCATCAAGGCCACTGAATACAGGTAGTTTTCTGGCCAGTTCCCTCCACAAATGTACATCACCATGACCATCCTAAAAATGCACCCATGCAGTGAGGTCAGAGCTTGCTGGTCCTTCCACTCCCCATAAAGAAAGTAAAGGTTAGAACAAGGAAGCAGTACATGAGTCAAGTCTCCTGCTGTGAGCTGTCAATCACAGAGAGTAACAGCTCAAATTACCCTTAGCAATTTGACAGCTAGGGAAGGGAAGTTAGGTGTGAAGGAGGCAGATGGGAGAGGAGTCAAAGTAGCACAATTCAGGCTTCACAAAAAAAATGGAGTTTTGCCATTCTGAAAAGAAAAACAGCAGTAAAAAGCGCTTTGAAAGTCTGTTCTGTGGCATTTGCATTGTTTGCGTTTTAAGTAGTCATTGAAGGGCATGAAATCTTACTTAAAACTAACTGACTGAAAGACAGCAGTGTATGCAATTAAACCAATGCAGTAACAGGAGCTTTAGGAAACAAGAGGCCTGCGTCATGTAACATTTTACAGACGAGCACTGCATTTTGGGATACCTACAGGCAGACTAAACAATCAGAATTACTTCAAGATGCCAGACCCCATGTGGTCAAACTCAGAAATTACATATAAAAATATTTAAAAACCTGTAAATAGTCTAGAGTGGTGTTAAAATGTAGGAAACACCAAACCATGATGAAATAAACATGTTTTTTAGTCTGTGGATGCTGTTCACCTTTAAAAATAAATGGATTACTTGTACCTTTCTACATGCGCCCTTTTGCACAGTTCAGCCTTCCCTGATCCCTACTACCTAAAAACAGCACATCTCTTCTAAAAAGTTTTGATTTTCAGTTTGCTAGAAGAAAATATGAATTAGTTTTCTCAAATCGCTTACTTGTTTCTCCGGTTTGTCTTCCACCTTGTCAGCATCTTTTGTTTTTCCTTCCTGATATTAAAATTAATTATTTTGCATTTGCTGAATCAAGACAGTCTCATTATGCAAAGTCAATTTACAAGGGATGCACAGAAAGTTAAGTACCAATTCAATAATAAATGAACAAAAGCATGGTACAAGACAAAAATAGTTATGTACTTAACATAACTTGGCGTATTTGTTATCCTACGTCATCAATCATCACTACAGGGTCTAGGATCTGATACTGCATCCAAGTCGGCAAGATATTAGAGACGGATCCAAGGCTCTAGCTCCTCCCACTCCCATGATGCCCTGCTATCCTCTAACCCCCAGAGTTTGCTGTCCTGCTCCTAAAAGCTACTCCTGCAAGACTGAAAGGAAAATACACCAACTTCCTCCACGATCCACAAGTTAGGGGGATAGAAGGAGGGAAAATGTGATGGATGACGACAGGATAACACAGATGCCAAGTTATGGTAAGTACATAACTCTTTATCTGATGTTATCCAAGTCATCATTCACCACCAAAGGGTCAGAGTCCTCAGCTACCATTTATCTTGGGAGGCCTCAAGGAACATTCTGGAGCACTGTTAAACCAAAGAAAGCTCTTCTCCTAGAAATCACATCTATCTTGTAATGAAATATAAATGTGTGAGGATTAGACCAAGTGGCAGCAGCACAACTGTTATAAATAGAAAGCCTGGCCAAAAAAGCTGAAGTAGCAGCCAAGGACCTAGTAGAATGAGCCTGGATACTTCCTGGACCCTCAAGATGGTTATGGTTGTAGACTGTGCAATTTAGAGATAGTGACCTTAGAAAATGGAAGACCATGTCTAGTTGGGGAAAAGGCCACAAAAGGCTGCTCTCACTTACAAAAACCTTTGGGTTATGTAGGCAGAATCATAATTGTCGGTGTACATCCAAGGTATGCAGAATATACCCTCCTTTGTTGCAATACTTGGGGAAGAACACTGGTAGCTGAATACATTGGTTCAGAGTAGATTCATCCTGAGAGAGACTGTCCTTGTGAAAAATCATACAAGGAGTAATTGTAGGAGCCTGTAGTTCTGAAACCTTCCTAGATGAGGTAACCGCAACCAGAAAAAATGTCTTCCAAGACAGGAATTTGACATCACAGGAACTAGCACACTCAAAAGTACTCCTAGTCAAAGACTGCAAAACCAATGTAAGGTCCCAAGGAGGCCAGGGATCCTTAATAGTTGGTCTAAGCTGGAAGACCCCTTTCATAAACACTTTACAAAACCTAGATGAAAAAGTAGACTCCGTTTTTGTGAAAGTTAAAAATTGCTACCATCTGAAGCTTGATGGTAGAGAAACTTGCTCCCGCTTGGAAAAGAAAGAACAAAAACAAAATTATGTCAGAAACTGAAGCAGAAAAGGGATCCAGACTCCTGCTCTTGGCCCAGATAGATAATGTTTTTCCCACTTACTACTATAAACCTTTCTAGTGGAAATTTTCTGGGAGGCTAGAATAATATGCTTAATGGGACGCAGCTAGCCTGGAATGTTTTAGAATCACTGGAACTGGAGATACCATGCAGTTAGACAAAAGGTCCAAATGTTTGGGAGAGAAAGCCCCAAAACATGGGAAATCAGATCCTGACGGGGATCTAGTACCCATGGCGGATACTTCAGATGAGACCTGATGAAGGGGAACCATGGCTGACGGAGAACTATGGTTGACGAGGCCAGAAAGGGGCAATGAGGATAAGGGATTTCCTCAGGCATTGCAATTTCTGCAGAACCTTGGGAATTAAAGGAACAGGAGGATAGACATACAGGAGACCTGGAGGCTAAGCATGGACCACAGCATCCCTCTGGGACTCCTCTAGTGGGGTAATCAGGGCAAAGTACCTGCTGCATTTGTGGTTGGCTGGGGAGGCAAAGAGGTCACAGCAAGGCTGACCACCATGGTTGAAAATCTGCTTCGCTAATGAGGGATTGAGGGACCACTCATGAGGATTCAAGATTGATCTGCTGAGCCTGTCAGCCAACATGTTGGAATCTCCGGATATATACATTGCAAGAAGGAAACGCCTGGAGGACATCGCCCATCCACACACTTTCATGGCACCTCTGCACAATGGGGGTAAGATCATATTCTCCCCTGCTTGTTGACATATCAGACCACAGCCATGTTGTCTGAATTACAATCATACCTCGAGGGAGGCAGCCCAGAAAAGCTTCCATAGAGGAACTGCTCTCATCTCTAGGACGTTTATGGGCAACTTGGTCTCTACCAGGGACCAAGCCCCTTGGACAGTCTTCCCCTGAAAATGCCCCACCCCAAAAGGGAAGCATCCATGGTCACTGTGGCCTTGAGCGGAGGGAGAGAAAACGGCCTGCCTAGAGTGAGATCCTGAGAGTGAAGCCACCAAAGGAGGTGATGTCTACAAACAGGCAACAGGTTTTATTGTCATGGACAGGGGATGAAAGAGAGCAGACCACTGAACCACTAAGGTCCACTGCATACCTCTCAACCTCTTAGCACAAGAGATCTGGGCACAGACTGACATAATGAGGGGACAAAAGCCCAAAAATAGGGACACATTTTAAATATTGCTCATATAAACTTAGAAACTTGCTATAGTAACAGGATTTGTGTTAGCATGCATTTTCTAAGGGATATGAAGTCTAAAACTAAAATGCATGTCATTATTTAGTGACCTTAATCCTTAAGTCATCCCGGTGATTTATCAGAAATAAAAACAATTTTTATGAAGAACAGATCAAAAATATGACACAAACATTTGAACATTCTGCAAAAATCTCATGTGGTACCTTGCCAGGGAAACGAGATAAATGGCCGAGGCCATGGATAAGAGCGCTCCAAGAACCAAGTGAACTGGAGGACGCAACAGGTCTAAGATCTGCGTAACCTGTTCCCAGATCAACAGGACCCTGCATAGAGATAAAGCTGTAATCTCTGAAACAGAGTAGAACAGAACTCCTATGAATTCCAACTGCTGTGTTGGACAAGAATGGATTTCAAAAGGTTGACAGGGATCCCCAACTCACTGAAGAGTGAAAGAACATAATGGATCTCTTAATAGTCACTGCCTCGAAAGTGCTGGGAGGAGCCAATTGTCGAGGTACGGAAACACCTGAAAACATTGCAGCCACTGGTGAGCCGCTACCACTGCCATACATTTGGTAAACACCTGGGGGGGGGGGGGTTGTGGTGAGACCGAAAGGTAAGGATCTGAACTGGTAATGACGGACCTCTAGCCAGAAACAAATATGTCTCCTGGAACACCTGTCTATCTTGATGTGATAATAGGCATCCTGGAGATCTACTGAGCATATCCAATCATCCTTGCGTAACAGAGGCAGAATGGACTGAGCAGTGACCATCTGGAACTTTGTCTTCTTGACTGAAAGGTTGAGCTTGCTAAAATCCAAAATAAGACACAGCCCCCCCCCCCATTGTGTCTTTTTAGCACTACAAAGAAGCGAGAATAAGTACTGGATCCTCTTTGTCCTCTTTTTAGTAGTCATTGAACTTCTTTGGAGGCCAACTCCCTCTGACTGGGTGGAACATCGGGGAGGTAACTTCTCACTGGAGGGAGTTTCGAAAAGGGAATGAAATAGCCACTGAAACTATATTTAACACCCACTGATCGGAGGTGATATTTGTCCAGGCTAGTGGGTGTAGAGAAATGCAACCCCCAACTGCCTCCAGGACAGAGCAGCTGGGCAACACTTCAGGAGTGCTCATAGGGATGCTCAGAGAAGAGTTCCCTGGAACCCTGATTTTGGAGATCCCCTCCCCCTCCGCCTCAAGGGTGGCGTCAGCCATTGAAACCTCTCCACCTGCCTCTGGAAAAGGAGTCATCAGGAGCTTCCTGGAAGAGAGACCAACTTTCAAGACCATATCTTCCTAGTTCCCTGCTGGGTCTTAGAGAAGGACCTTTTTGGAGTACAAAACATGTTCCTGACCTCAGACAAGGTCTTCCCTTCCTGTTCACTGCGGGTCAAAGTGTTCTTCACAGAAGGTCCAAAAAGAGTAGAACCATCAAAGGGTGCATTGGTAAAGGACACTTTGTAGGATTCTGCAAACCCACATAAATATAACAAGGCATGATGCCTCACAGAGATACCAGTACCTGTGCCCCACAGGTAGCTTCAGCAGCATTGGAAATTAACATTGAGGAATTCACAAGGAAAGTCAGAGTGGATAGCTGGGAAGACATCTTAAAGTCCTCCACCGGCAACAACTCTAAAAGAAGTGGAAAGCTCTTGGACCAAATCCCTTTGGAGGCGGGTAAAGTGTGCCAAGTAATTAACCATTCTCAGCCCAAAAGTAGCCAAGGCGTACACATGCTTCCAAAAATGGTCTATCGCCTGGGACTCCCTGACCATGAGATGGACCGTGGAGCTCTGCTCTGCCAGCTCCTTCTTGGTGATAGCGGCAACCACGATAGCACTGACTGGGACACCTTTGCTCCAGAAAGAATGGTCCACAGGAGGGCTAAGAAATTTGTCTGCTCTTTTTGGAACTGGCTCCACCGTGTCAGGCTTTTATGCCCTGCTGGTGTTCAAATCTATGAACTTGTCAGCGAGGGGGGGGGGGGGACACCCAGGAAGTAGATGGGCCCATCCCAAAAGCCTTCAGAAACACGGACTCCTCCAAAGAAGGTGGTTGGGGAACCATCCTCCCTTCTGCTTCAAGATTTCAAAGATGTCCCCAAAGGAGACATTGTCAGGCAAAGATCCGGGGGACCCATCTCAGTCATCGAGGTCTGTGTCCTTGGTGAGGGACTGCATGGGGGAGTCAAAGTGTCTCCTTTTGCACTTCCTCTTAGGCTGTACCTCTTCCATGGGGGAATCTGGGGAGAACTTGGAAGAAACAGGGAAACCCAGAATGGAGGGAACTCCCTGAAGGCTCAAACGGGAGCGCTTACTCTGGACAGGACAGGAGTCTAAATAGAGAGAGAGGGACCTGGAGGTACGGTAAATGAAATCCAGCTCTGAAGGTGGTCCTCTCTACCACCTGGAAGACAGAGGGGCTAGAAGTGGCCCCATCCCCCATGTCCAAGGGAGAAGTGCCCCAGAGAGGAAGGATGAGTCCAGAAACACCACCACAACCCCCGGAGGATAATGATCCGGAGTTATCGAAAGCCAAAGCAGCAAGAGGAAGGGACCGGTCAGAGAAAATGGTATGAGATCCCACCCCCAGCAGAGCTGGCATTGACTACTCTAGGACAGGGCTCACACTGCTCCAAAGGTGGATGAATAAAACAAACCAGGGACCCTGGTGGGGTTGAGAAAGAAGGAATACTGGACCATGCCGGGATCTGACTTGGTTTGTCCTGGTCCCGAGATTTCAAGACAGCCGGGGTTGGAACAGGAGAATGACTAACTGGGTGGGATGAAGCTCCCTTGGCCTGATCGGCAGGGAAAGCCAGGATCCCCAACTCTATTTGGGCCTTGAGGAAGCTCCTTAACATCCTGTCCATGTCAGAGGGTAAAAGATTCCTGGAAGATCTGGATAAAGCAGAAGAGTGACAGTACTTAGCATGAGACCCTACCAACTTGCAACAGTGTTCCGGAGTTCGGCTCTGAGGCCTCGGAGCAGACTGAACAGCCTGACTGGAGGTAAGAGGAGAAACCATATCCTTGAGAATTACAATTAGATCTAATGATCCTGTCAGATCTGAAGGCAGAGCAAACATAGCAATTGGATCAGACGGACTGGTCAGATCAGAGGCTGGCCCGACCCTAGCCAGATCCAAGGGCCTCTGATCCGCAGAAGCCCTGGATCTGGATGACGACGCTGTACGCTGGGATCGGATCTGAGGACCTAGGATCCTGACAGCTGTTGTTTCTTGGAGGGAGCTGATGTTAAGGAAGGGGTCTTCCCTCTTGGGATCTACAGAGGAAGCCTTCGAGGGGTAGGTAAAGGGACCCACTCCCCAGGCTAAACCTTTTAAAAGAAGCTTATTGCAGAGCTCTGCCAAGGCCCTGAGTTGAAAGTGGCACAAATGCCACATTCAACCTCCAGGTGTGGAGTGTCCAAGCAATACAAGCACTCCTTTTGCGAGTTGGAATTGGGCATCTTCAGACCTAATGAGGAAGACTTTTTAAACCACGATGGCTTATCTGTCATAAGGAAAAAAACAAAAAAATAACTAAACAAGAAAAAACACACTACCAACTAACTGACAAAGCCCTAATGGCTAGGGAGAAAAAGGGCACCAAAACTTCAAAAGAGGAAAAACACTCAAAAAACTACCCTAGGGAGGGGAGGTACCAATAAACAACTTAACTAACCAGACTATAGCCAATTAACTCATTAGCCTTAGTAACACCAATAAAATGGAAAAAAGACTTCTCTGTAGCCAGAGCCAAGCAATCATGTCTGCGATGAATAACTGCAAACAATATCTAAGGGTTAGAGGACAGAAGGGCATCATGGGAGAGAGAGGAACTTGAGGCTTGGATCGGTCTATAGTATGTTGCCAGCTTCGATCCGATATCGGATCATAGATCCTTTGGTGATGAATGATGATTTGGATAACATCAGATCATGCGCACAGTCATTTTCATGAATACTATAAGAAGAATACTAAAATAGTAAAACGGAAATTCTGTAACTGGAAAGAGTTATACTCAAAACACAGTAAAAATACATATATGAAATGAGAATATTAGAGTAAACATTTACTCATATAACATACGCTAATGTTGCGATACTGTGACAGACAAAGGTAAACATTAAGGAACTGATCTAGGACAGTTATAAAGGTGATGCATCTTTATGACTCATTGCCAAACAATTAAAAAAGTCACTGTTTGCATAACAGACTATAAATGAAATTAATAAGTAAAGTATTTCTAATTATTAAAACTAGTGCTACCATAAAATCCACACTTGCTCACTCTACAATGAAGTCAAAGCCAACTCCATAAGTGACCTCCATGGATAGCCATCTCATTTTGTGAAGTTTTCAAGACAAAGGGGGAAAATGAAGTAGGCTGTCAGATTTATCCTCCACATCACAATCACAAATGCACTCAACCTATGGAAAATTACGAGTCCCATAACAGGTTTCTGGTCCAAAAGGCATTTACAAGCCCATTAAAGATAGACATTGCTGTACTATACATACCTCCACCAACAACCCTAAGTCAGAGGGATTTATTGCTTAAACCTCCTCACCATCACATCAGGCAACACAGAACTAATTATGGGTTATCTTAATCTCAACTGCCTATAGCCACAAAAATACTCAACTAAACAGCTCACTTCAGAAGCACATCCTTACAAAGTCAGTACGTTGGTCAACAAAAACATCTACTCAAACTTCTACCCTGACACACAGTTCCCAGACCCGTGCAAACATATTAATCTTGATTACTCATCACCTTAATCCAGTAATATCAAACTGGTCCTTTAAAGCACCTACAGCAATATGGAAAATATTCAACCCAAAATCCGCACAAATGTTAGACTGAGAACTTGAAACCCTTAAAATGGGACTTTATATACAATGGTATGAATCTAATGAAAGCCCTCAGTAGCTTCCTGAAAACTCAAAAGTCCTTACTTCTTAACTGGACAAATGTTAGAGGTGGTAAATACTTCCAAGACAGCTGCTCACTAATCAACAACTTAATTTCAATTCTCCCCATGTGAAAACAGAAAGAGAAATAACAGTCAGTGAAATTGCCATTTTGGGTAAAATTCAGATAATGGCTGGTAAGTACAATACACCTTTAGGTTCATAGGTTCATAGGTTCATACTAGGCTATCTGCCCGAGGGCATTTACAAGCCTAGCCCATCGTTTTGTGGCTTACGCCACCCCTTTAGTATGGGGAACTATACCCATTATTTTGCTGTGCCTCTGTCGAGCAGTGACACTGAGGTAATCCCTGGGGTATATCTGCGATCTCCCATCCATTGGTCAAGATTTCTCTTGAACAAGGCCAGCGAGGTGCTCTGCCTCACATGTACCGGGATTTTGTTCCACAGCATAGGGAGTCTTTGGGTGATGAATCTATCCCTCCAGCACGTCCTATTAATAGCAGTGTCAAGGTTTAAGTCTCCGCCCTTGTGGCTCTGATGGATCTAGATTTTTGAGGTGAAGCATATTCATCAAATCTGGGTTTGACATGGCCTTGTATGTTAGGCAAAGGTCACCTCTGAGCAAGCGTGGCGACTGAATAGAGCTGGAGTTCTTTCAGTCGGGCAGCATAGGACAGATTTTTGAGACCCTTTATCCTTTTGGTGAGGAACTTTTGTGGCCTCTCCAGCTGCTGCAAGTGTCGGGTCAGATACATTCCGAATGGGGCATTGTACTCAATCATTGGTCTGATGAGTGATGAGTAAAGGGAGACTATGACCTCCCTTGATCTAGATGAGAATCCCTTCATGATAAGGTGGGCAATGTAGAAGGTCTTCCTAACTACTTTAGCTACATGGGTGTCGAATGACAGACTACTATCAACCTGGGTCCCCAGGTCCCTGATAACTTCTTCTGTGCTCAGTGGATTGCCACCTATTTGGTAGCTAGGGGTAACCTTGTTTTTCCCGAAGGGTATGACTATGCATTTTTTGGCATTTAACTTTAGGCCGTGGCTCTGGCACTTTATACCAGCAAAGAAGAAATTTAATGCATCAAAAAGAAAATCAACCAAAAAGGATGAACAGAAAATACTGGTTGGGAAGAATCCTGCAGCTGTTCTGCAAAAAACACAAATTCTAACAACCTGTTTCTTAATAAACCACTCCAAACCACCCCAAAATCTAAATATGGTCTAAAACTATTATTCAAAGTCCTAAGACTACTAGCTTATCTAAGAAAAAACATCACCATAGATAGAGGCATTCATCCTAATCCAGGCCCAACTTCAACTCAAAACTCTACTAGCCCTCCACTCTCCCACAGACTGGTTAACTCCCTTCTAATATGCCACTTAAACATAAGAAGCCTAAACAACAAGGTACATAACCTGCATGCTGTGCTAGCTACCTACCTCCCTGACATAATGTGTCTATCTGAAACCTGGCTCAGGCCATCAACCAAAGATAATGAGATCTTGCCACCCGGATTCAATATACTTAGGGTTGATCGCATAAAGAAAAGGGGAGGTGGGACAGCCATCTTGTATAATAGCACACTTAATATCATAACTAATCCCAAACAACCACCCCAGGTCTCCAATGCTGAAATACTAGCTCTAAAACTTCTACTAAACAATCAAAAAAGTATAAATCTAACTGTTATCTACATCCCCCCTGGGAACAATGTAGAAACACTAGAGGTCATTCCACATTGGATAGCTAACAACTACCCTCAAGAAACTATTGTCCTGGGCGATGTTAACATTGACTGGAACCAATGTTCCACACAGTCCAACCTCATATCTCTATTAACCTACATGGATTCTTTCAGAACATATCCTCTTCCACCAGACTAGGAAATTCTAACCAAAAAGAGAGTATACTTGACTGGATACTCACCAACAGACACCCCCAGAACTATATGTCTGGGACTCTCCCCAATGATCTTAGTGATCACCTGATCACATACATTATGAAAGACAAAACCATCTGCGCAAGCTTGCCAATCTATAGGTCCATCAGATCCAAGAAAAACTTTGATCCAACAAAATTTCAATTAGAACTCAAATCCTGTAACTTGTCAAAACTAAAGCACCTTCCCCTTGATGAGGCAGTGTCATTCTTTAACAATATATTCCTTACCATACTTGACTCACATGCTCCAAAACGGTCACCCAGAATTAAAACTCAACTAGCACCCTGGCTAACAGAATCCAAATCTAAAATAACAACTAGAGATAAAGCATGGGATAAATGGCGCACTACCAAGTTACCCCTAGATCGCATTAAATTCCAACAATTAAGAAATGAGACTAAAAAAGCCATCACACTAGACAAGAAAAACTACTTTTACCATCTGCAACATAAACATCAAAATAACCCTCAAAAGTACTGGGCAGGCCTAAATAAACTTCTCCAACCTGACAAATCCACCACTCCTACCCCAGGAACATTATCTGACAAGAGCCGAGAAGAAGTAGCAAATTCCTTCAATACTTTCTTCACTGAAACCATTCAGTCCTTAGCTAACCAACTATCTCCTCCCTCCACACCGACAAAAACTACACCCGACTCACTACTCTCTTTTAACATCCAACCTGTGTCCACATCCTCTATCAGATCCCTTTTGAAAAAGCTAAAGCCAACCACCCTTTCTGCTGATCTTCTCCCAGCTAAATATCTGCAAATAGCTGCAGATGTCGTAGCCTACCCTATCTCGATTTTAATTAACAGAACCATAACCGAGGCCACAATCCCCTCAATATGGAAAATATCCTACGTTATACCACTCCATAAAGGTGGTACATCCACAGAACTTTCAAACTATAGACCAATAGCCATACTATCACCACTTGCCAAAATTATGGAAAAGTGTGTGCACAACCAACTAATGCTCTATCTCACCCAGAATAAACTACTAACAGACTCTCAACATGGATTCAGACCCCATCATAGTACAACCACTGCCCTCCTCTCTTTTACTGAAAATATCAATCTTAACCGGAATAACAAAAAAATATGCTCTGCTCTCTTCTTGGACCTATTGAAAGCCTTCGATATGGTAAACCACCAGTTACTTTTACATACTCTAGAGACCCTGCATCTAGATAGTCCAGCTCTTGACTGGTTTCAAGCCTACCTCACTGGGAGACAACAAGCAGTACTGTGGCAGAACAAGCTCTCTTGCATGCTACCAAATACCATAGGAGTTCCTCAAGGCTCCATATTAGGACCTCTTCTCTTTTCAGTCTTTATAAACGACCTCCAAACAGTCATCCCTGAAGCCACCTGTATTCAGTATGCAGATGACTCGACTCTAACATGTTCCAATGCCTCTCTCAAAAATTTACTAACTACAACCTAGCACAGTTTTACTACAGTCGAAAACTGGCTCGCCAACCATCTCCTGATCTTAAATCCAAATAAAAACCAAACTACTTCTCTTCTACCCAACTAATAAACCACCTACCACACACTTTACTATACAATCCAATAATGGGACCATTATCTCTCTGACACCTATGCAAAGCTACTAGGAGTAAACATTGACAAACTCAGATTTGACATGCATATCAACCAAACCATTAAGTCAGTAAACAAGAAACCTGGGACCTTATATAGGATAAAAACCTTCCTTAATCCAACTTCCAGGGCAGCCACTGCCCACTCACACCTTCTCTCTACCCTACTATATGCCTCTCCTGTGCTTTCTAACCTTAACAAATCTGACCTAAATAAGCTCTCATCCTGTTACAATCACATTGCCAGATTTGTGACAGGCTTACCCTACAGAACGCACCATTGTATTAACCTGAAAAATACTTGAATGGATAGAATTCCCATGTCTTCTCCAGCAGTACCAACTCATAGAGGCATTCAAAATCCTTAAACAACCTGAGAATACCCCTGCTCTAAAAAATTTAATGACTCCTTACTCTAATCTAACTTGCCTTCGCTCAGCAAATAGACTCCTTGTCCAAACAACTAAATCTTACAACCTAGGTGGCGATGCACTGTTTGCCAATACCACTAGAAAAATATGGAACTCTCTCCCCAATAACCTCATGCTTATAACTTCACTAGCTCAATTCAAAAAGAGTCTAAAACTCCACTTCAAGTCACATTGGCTTTGTCCTTGCTCAAACCCACACTAGCTCCTTGCCGTAAACTAAAACCAAAACCAAGCCCATACTAGTTCTTCGTATTATCCATTCCCAAAAAGAACAACCTAGCAAGGGTTATAAGAACTATGTATGTTGCCAAACTAAGCTATAATACGTCCTAACGACTCTGCTAGTATGTTATTAATGTATAATCTAATGATTAGTAGTATTCTGCATTTGATAGAGCATGGTAGTTTTATAATTGTATGTAAATTGTCTTTTTTTCTCTCTTCCTCATTTTTGTTCATCCTATATATTATTTTCTGTAACAATTTATCTTTGTAACTCTGTTGGAGCTTTTCTCCCCGGGCCTCCGCTGAAAATGGACATGTATCCAGTCGGACTATCCCGGTCAACAAATGTAAAATAAAAAAAAATAAAAAATAAATAAAAACCAGTTCAAGCTTCAGCTTTGGTACAAGAGATAGCTTTGATTAATTTAAAGGAAAAAATAAATCAAACGTAAACAGATGTGATTAAAATAAATGAATGAAACATTTAAGGAATATCAACTCAAACAGTAAAAGGCTGAAAAAAATTGATGAAGCTTTTACGTAACTATTCAGATAAAGAGAGAATACTGCAAAAGTCAGAGGCTGTGGTCGAGTATGAGGCTTCTAAAAGAAGAGTGGTTTAAAAAATTGGTAGCATTAGAAGACAAAGCCTATAGAGAAAAAGTACAGTTATGTACACTTACCATAAATGTAGATGTTCAAGTGTATTCACTGTTGCAGTAATCACACTTGGGTTATCCTGCCAGGGGTAGCCCTCAATTGGCCCAAATACCAGAGGCTTAGTATTTCTGCGTCGGTTACTGTCACTCCAGGACTGACGTCACGTCATCAGTGGTATAAAAAATCAGGCAGCCAACTCCATTACATCAGTTTTTCCTGCCCCAAATGTCAGGAGCCCCAAAATAGGGAGCTAGGTTATGATGAAAGAAAACCACCAGTAGAAAGTAAATACCAAAAATTCCCTGTAAGGAGTGAGGAAGCGAGAAAGAGAGAGAGACAAGGGAGATGGAGGGTGGGAAACCAGGACTGCAACAGTGAATACACTCGAACATCTACATTTATGGTAAGTGTACACAACTGTACTGTGTTCTTCGTGTTTCACTGTTGCAGTCATCACACTTGGATCGATTCCTAAAGCTGAAGAAAAGGGTGGAGGCAAGTCAAGAAGACTGGGGGCTGGCTAGGATGCCCTGCAAGACTGCGGTTGGAAAGCCTGCCCTGGATTTGGAGAAGATAGGCAGGTGGTAAGGCTTGGTGACAGTATGAAAAGAAGTCCATGTTGCAGCCTCCAGGATGTCACTGGTGGGGACCTCTCTGAGAAAAGCTGCAGAGGTGGAAGTTCCCTGGTGGAATGCGTCCCGACTCCCTTAGGGTGTTTGTAGCAGAAATGGATGCAGTGTACTATCCATTTGGAGACTGTTTGTTTGAATATGGCCTTGCCCTCTGCCCCTGCTGTAAAGCTGACTAGCAATTGGTCAGTTTTCCTAAAAGATTTAGTCCTATCCAGGTAGAATCTGAGCTGTCTGTGCACATCTAGAGAAGGCAGAATTCTTTCCCCCTTGTTTTGTGGGTTAGGGAAAAAGGTGGGCAAATGAACTGATTGCTTCAGAGCCACACTGTACACCACTTTAGGCATGAAAGTTGGGTTAGTCCTGAGGGAGACCTTGTCAGCATGGAAGCTCTGAAACTCTTCTAGCTGACGTGATGACCTGAAGAAAGACTGTTTTCCAACAGAGGAATTTTAACTCTGCTAAAGCTGCAGGCTGAAAGGGGGGGGGGGGGGTTTCCAACACAAAGTTAAGGTCCCAAGCTGGGGTAGGTGGCCTTAAATTGTTAGCCCCTCTTAGGAACTGTTTGATGAGAAGGTGTGAGAAGAGAGGTGGCTCTGCGCCATAATGGAGCAGAGATGGCAGAGGCATGAATTTTAACAGAAAAGAAGAATAGGCCCCTGTGTAGTAGGGCTGCTAAGTAATCCAGGATGAGAGGTAGAAAAGGCTGTGCTGTTTCAGCTCCTTTAGCCTGGATCCAGGTGCAAAACCTTTTCCACTTGTCAGCATAGGATTTTCTAGTGCTGGGGCGTCTGACCTCACACAACATCCAGGACTTGCTTGCTTAGGCTGGCAGCTGGAGGACAGGTGAGGGAATAAGCCAGGCTGCCAGGTTCAGGGTCTGCAACTGTAGATGCATGAATCCTCCAATCTTCTGGGTCAGGAGTGTTGGGATCTGAGGTAGGTGCTATGGTGGCAGGGGTGACAGGCTGCGCAGCAGTGGGTACCAGTGCTGGCATGGCCAGTTTGGGGCAATCAAGATTGCCCTTGGTTTTTCCTCCCTTATTTTGAGCAGTACCCTTGAAATTAGTAGTAGAGGGGGAAATGCATAGATCGAGAGGTTTACCCATTGGAAGGATAGAGCATCCACATTCCAGGCCTTGCTGTGAGGTCCCCTGGTGCAGAATTTGTTGAGCTGGTGATTGTTGCGGGAGACAAAGAGGTCCACTTTTGTTGTGCCCCATTTCTGGGTTACAAGGTTGAGGGTTCTGTGGTCTAGCAGGTTTCTGCTGAAGTTGTCCGCCAGAGAGTTTAGGGAGCCTGGCAGGAATTGTGCTAGCAGGTGAATTTGCACAACTGAAGCAGTGTGCCGAAGGGTCATGGCGAGCCTGCAGAGAGGATAAGAGTGAGTTCCACCTTGTTTGTTGATATACCACATCACTGTGGTGTTGTCTGTTTTGATCACTAGAGGCCCCAGGGAGAGTAGGAGTCAGAAAGCTGTCAGAGCATGCTGAACAGCTAGCATCTCTCTTTGGTTGATGTGCAGATGTATTTGATTTGGGCTCCAATGGCCCTGAATGTCCAGGTGTGCACCCCAGTCATAATCTGATGCATCTGTGGTGAGGGTCTGGGTGGTGTGGGGTTGTGAGAAGGGAAGACCCTTGTTGTGGTTGCATGCTGCTGCTCGCCAAAGAAAATCTTTCCTTAGACAGGGTATCATAGGTATGATAGTTTCCAGGTCTTGAGTGTGTTGACACCAAAGGCTTTTTAAGTACCATTTCCTCAGATGCAGTCTGGTGTATGAAAAGTACAGTTTTGTACCTACCATAAATGTAGATGTCCGATAGGTATGCATCTGCAGTTATAACATATGGGTTGTCCTGCCTCAGGCAGCCCTTCGGTCATCCGGATTCCAAAGTCTGGGTCTGGCCTCGGCTGATGTCGCACTTTCCCCGACGTCAGAGCGTCTGGGGTATAAAAGCATCAGCCAACGCCATTTTCCTCAGTTTTTCTTGCCCCAGATGCCAGGTGCCCTCTAGGAAGACTAAATTTGGATAAATGTTGAAAAGTTTCAAACATTTGCAAAATTATATACATGTATAAACAAACAAATACACCATAATAGATTCCCCCAGCTAGCTAAAAGAGGGGTAAGAACCCTAGGAATACCACAGAGGGGTAGGAGGGAGGGTAAACCTGACTGCAGATGCATACCTATCGGACATCTACATTTATGGTAGGTACAAAACTGTACTATGTCCTTCAAGGATGCATCTGCAGTCATAACATATGGGTAGAATACCATAGCCAATCTGGGGGAGGAGGTACTAAGAAAAGGATGGTGCAGTTAAGATCCCCTGCAGGACTGCAGTAGCAAAACCTGCTCTGGATCTGGAGTATAAAGGTAGATTGTAATGCTTGGCAAATGTATGCACGGAGCTCCAAGTAGCAGCTTCTAAAATGTCCTTGGTAGCCACCCCTCGTAGGAAGGCTGTAGTGGTAGCCATGGCCCTTGTGGAATGAGGCCTGATGTTTTCAGGAACTGTCTTTCCATGAAAGGAGTAGCAAAATCGAATGCAATTTCCTATCCATTTTGAAATTGTCTATTTGGAAATTGCTTTTCCTTGCACCCCAGTAGCATATGCTACAAAAAGTTGGTCAGTTTTTCTGCTAGTTTTTGTTCTGTCCAAGTAGTAGCGTAGTTGTCTGTGAATATCCAGGGTGTGCAAAAGTTTTTCCCCTCTGTTCTGTGGATTAGGGAAGAACGTAGGCAAGTGAATAGCTTGGTTCAAGGATACCCTAGATACCACCTTTGGCATAAAAGTAGGATTGGTTCTTAGTGAAACTCTGTCCTGATGGAAAATTAGAAAAGGCTGCACTGCCATTAATGCTTGTAACTCAGAAACTCTTCTTGCTGAAGTTATTGCCAGAAGGAATGCAGTTTTCCAAGACACAAACTGTAGATCCGCTGATGCTGCTGGTTCAAAGGGAGGAAGTGTCAGTTTCTCCAGCACAAAGTTGAGATCCCAAGCAGGTAGAGGGGGTCTTCTTGGAGGTTTAATATTTTTGATCCCTCTCAGAAACTGTCTGAGGAGAGGGTGTGAGAAGATAGGTGGATCCACATTGTATTCTGCTGAAATTGCTGAGGCATGAATCTTAATGGAAGAATAGGACAGGCCATTGTGGAACAATTCTGCTAAATATTCCAGGATATGTGTTATGCTTGCCACTGTGACATCTGAGCCTTTTGATGTGCTCCAAATGAGAAATCTCTTCCATTTAGCTGAGTATGTCTTCCTTGTGGAAGGCCTGCGAGCCTCTAAGATAATGTCCTTCACCTTCTGTGATAAAACAGTCTGATTGGGATTTAAGGAATTTTCCAGGCAGTTAGCTGCAATGTTTTCAAGTTGGGATGCATGGTCTTGAAATTGTTCTTTGTCAGAAGAAGAGGCCATAGGGGAAGAGGCCATGATTTTGCCTGAGACATGCTTCTCAATAATGGATACCAGTGTTGCCTTGGCCAGTCTGGAGCTATCAGTATCACTCTTGGCTGTTCCTCCCTGATCTTCAGTAGAACTTTGTACATCAGTGGGAGAGGTGGGAAGGCATATACTTTTAGGGCTTTCCAGCTGAAAGAGAGAGAGTCCACCCTCTAAGCTTGTGGGTGGTATGTCCTTGAGCAGAATGTCTTCAGTTGATGGTTGAGTGGGGAGGCGAACAGATCTATCTCCGGCATTCCCCATGTCTTTGCTATGAGTTGGAAGATGCCTGGGTGCAGCATCCATTCGTGTGCATCCATGGTAGTTCTGCTTAAGCTGTCTGCCAGTGTATTCTCTTTCCCTGGCACGAATTGGGACTGTAGCTGGATATTGAGTTTTAGGCATAGTTCCCATAGATTCATAGCCATCCGGCATAGAGGGTAAGAGTGTGTGCCTCCCTGCTTGTTTATGTACCACATGACCGTGGTGTTGTCTGTCCTTATTAACAGGTGGCCTTGTTGGAGGAAGGGTTTGAAAGCCTCGATTGCATGCATCACTGCCAGCATTTCCTTTTGGTTTATGTGCATGCTTAGCTGTCCTTGAGGCCATAGGCCCTGGATACATTTGCCCTCCATGTGCGATCCCCATCCTCGGTCTGAAGCGTCCGTGGTGATGGTCTGCCTTGTTTTTGGTTTGTTGAAAGGCAACCCTCTGTTGGACTGGCAGGCCTGAGCCCACCACAGAAATTCCTTTTGAAGGCATGGAATGATTGGTGTCAAGGTTTCTAAACTGTGACTGTGTTGAGACCATACACTCCTTAGGTACCACTGTACTTTCCTCATATGCAGCCTGGCGTGTGGTATCAGAATAATGCAGGATGCCATGTAACCCAGAGCCTGCAGGATTTTCCTTGCAGTAAGCTGAGTTTGTCTTGTCAGAATCATGAAGAAAACTGGGAGTTGTTTTTGTTTTTCTTCTGTGAGAAAAGCCATTTGGGTGGTTGTGTCCAGATCTGCACCCAAAAAGGTTATCCTTTGGGATGGCACTAATCTTGACTTTTGGATGTTGACTGTGTATCCCAAGGCCTGTAGCAGGTGTATGGCATAGGCCAAGTCCTTTATCAATTTTCCCTTGTTGTCCGCTTGTATTAGGCAGTCATCCAGGTATGGGTAAATTTGAATTCCCTGTAGTCTGCAATGTGCAATTACTGATGCCAGCCATTTCTTGAATACTCTGGGCGCAGTAGATAAGCCAAAGGGCAATGCTGAGAATTGATAATGCTCTGATCCTGCAAGAAATCTGAGGTGTCTTCTGCAACTTGGTCGAATAGGGACGTGCAGGTATGCCTCCTTGAGATCTAGAGTCACCAGCCAAGACTCCTTGCCCAACATGGGAAGAAGTTGCTGTAGGGTCAGCATCTTGAATTCTGGCACAATGAGATAAGTATTCAGAGCGGACAGGTCGAGAATAGGCCTCCATTGATTTTCTTTTCTTGGTACAAGGAATTGTCTGGAGTAAAATCCTTGGCCTTGTTCTGAACATGGTACCTTTTCTATAGCTTTCATCTGAAGCAAATTGTTGATCTGTCTTAAAGCCTCTGCCCTCTGATTTGGTGGAAGGTTTGGCATTCTGGTTTTTTTTTGGCAAAGTGTGGAAGTGGAACCTGTATCCTTTGTCTATTATTTGCAGTGTCCATGTATCCTTTGTGATATAATGCCAGTTTTTTGAGAATAAAGCCAGCTTTCCACCCAAGGGTGCTTCCAGTTGATCCCTGGTAGGCGGAATCAGGGTTAAGTCATTGAGCCTGTCCTGGTGTAGTAGTTGTTGCTGTTGCACTACTCCTCTGGTTGGCAGGCTGCCACTGACGGCCTCTGTAGGAGCCCTTCGATTGACCTCTGCCTCTAGGGCGCCTGTTCCTGCCCCTCTGGGCTCTATCAGAGTCTGGAAAGGACCAATTCTTAGTAGGCCAGTTTCTGCTGAATCTCGGTGGTTGTACTTGCAGGAAATCTTTAACTGTTTGCACAGATTTTGCCTTTTCTTCAACCTTTTTTAAGATCTCCTGAGCAGAGGAGCCAAATAAATTTTGTTTCTCCATTGGAGCATCCAGGAGTTTAGCTTTAACATGGTCTGGCAAAGATTGTTCCTTCAGCCAGGCATGCCTACAAATAACTGCCCCAGTCATAGCTGATCTAAAGGAAGCCTCCAGTGCATCATAGCCACATTTTAAGAAATGATTACTAACCTGTTGTGAATTGTGTACCAAATCCTGAAGGGATTTATGGTCAAGGGGTTCAGGAGAAGAAATTTTCTTATTCAGTTCATCTAACAAATACTCCTGGTACTGTATCATATGAAATTGACAATTTAATGCCCTGACAGAAAGAGTTGCAGAAGTATATACCTTCTTTCCCCATCTCTCTAAAGCTCTAGACTCTCTTTCAGAGGGTAGAGGATTTTTGGCAGTGGCGGCCGCAACCCCTTTAGGTCCCCGAGAAATAGTTTCTGGGTCTGCAGAATGGGCTTTATACAGATGGAAATGAGAATCCGGGACCCTGGAGTATCTGTCAGGTTTGGCAGGGGCCGGAGGAAGAGTATCAGGTGCTGTACTGACATCATTGTACACATCATCAATTACATTCAGAACAGGAGGTATAGCTAAGGGCCTATGTTGAGGCAAATGCAAAAAGGTCCTTAATCTTTTTCTAGAATCAGAGAAATCCTGACCTTGCCATTGGAAATGCTCTCTCATGGAGTGTAGAGTCTCACCAAAGGAAAACTCTTCAGGAGGGGAGGCAGAAGGGATAGATTCCTCAGCATCTGAATCCTCATAAGGCGAATAAGCCTAATCCTGGTGGTCTGACAACTCAGACCTATCCGTTGAATCATCTGAATAGTGTGGGTCAGAGGGGTCAGTCCTGGGCCTTTTGTCCGGAGAAGGGTGAGAGGCCCTGTCTGGGTGAGGTTGTGAACCCCTGATTAAAGAAATAAGGTCCTCTGCAAGGCTGAGGATCTGAGAACTAGAGGAAGGCCTCTGGGAGGTAGTTTTGGTAGGCAAAGCTTTAGATAGTTTGGCAGCTTTAGCCCTTGAAAAGGCCTTAATGGACATGGAAGCAGGGGGCCTAGCTGCCCCACGTGCAGAGGTAGAAATGTCCAAAGGTATGGTGTCGGACATTTCCTGAACATCGGTTTCGGTAGGAAGTTCGGTAGCCGACTCAGCAGGGGCCTCCCGGGCCTCGGTGGTCGGAAGAATGGGTTCGGAAGTAGGAATCTCCGAGGACTCTGTTTCGGCCGAAACCGAGACACTCGCGGTAGGCCTTGCCGTGGTTTCAGCCGAAACCGCGGGCCGCGAGTGTCGGTCCTTTTCCTTCTGTTTTTTCACCAAATGCGAAGTCGGAGTCTCCGACGGCATTTTATAAGCAAAACTGGCCCCAAAAAATTCCTCTGCAAACTCCGACCGACGTCTAAGAGTTCGTCGGTTGAAGGAAGCACAGGCTAAACAGGCCGATACGTCGTGGTCTGGGCCTAAGCAAGGAAGGCAGTAGGAATGGAAATCCTTATGAGGTATTTGTTTCCCACAAGTTAAACAATTATTTACTTTGTCTGACATCGGCTGAGGCAAGAAAAAGTCCCCAACGGGGTACTTAGCTTTTTTCGAAGTCTTCGGTAGCTGAATTCACTGGATCTGACCGACCGGCACTTGCGAACAGCTTCTGCTTCGGGCACCGCGCGGCAAGAAAGACTGAGGAAAATGGCGTCGACTGATGGTTTTATACCCCAGACGCTCTGACGTCAGGGAAAGTGCGACATCAGCCGAGGCCAGACCCAGACTTTGGAATCCGGCCGACCGAAGGGCTGCCTGAGGCAGGACAAAACCGAAGGGCTGCCTGAGGCAGGACAACCCATATGTTATGACTGCAGATGCATCCTTGAAGGACATTGAGTAAAATGCAGGATGCCATGAACCCTAGAGCTTGCAGGATTTTCCTTGCGGATAACTGGGTTCTGGAGGTTAGTTGAGAGAAGTGGTCCATCAGGTAGGCTTGTTTTTCCAGAGGAAGGAATGCCATCTGGGATGCTGTGTCCAGGCTTGCTTCCAGGAATACAATTTTTTGAGTGGCGACTAGTTTTGATTTCTTTTCATTTATAGTATACCCCAGGGAGGTCAGTAGGTCCTTAACAAAGGTCAGGTGCTGTAACAGCTTTTCCTGATTTCCTGCCTGAATCAGGCAGTCGTCTAAGTAGGAGTAAATTTGAATTTTTCCTTTGTCTGCAAAAAGCAATGACTGGAGCCAGGCATTTTGTGAAAACACTGGGAGCAGTGGATAAGCCAAAGGGAAGCGTAGAGAACTGAAAGTGCATAGATTCTGCCCTGAAACTTAGATATTTCCTGCAAGATTCCCTGATTGGGATGAGTAGGTAGGCCCCTTTTACGTCTAGGGTGGCTAACCAAGCATACTTGGAAAGCATAGGAAGTAGCTGCTGGAGGGTGAACATTTTGAATTTTGGTATCACCAGGAAGGTGTTTAGAATTGATAGATAGAGGATTGGGTACCAGGTGCCCTCTTTTCTGGGTATCAGGAAAAGCCTGGAATAGAAACCTTGGCCTATCTGATCTGCAGGAACAGGCTGTATTGCCTTCATGGAGAGCAGGGAATGGATTTGTTTTTTGGCCTCTGCCCACTGGTTTGGAGGAAGATCTGGGAAACCTTTTGGGGTTGGCAAAGTGTGGAAATAAAATCTGTATCCCTGGGACACAATGTTGAGGACACAGTCATTGGTAACAGAGGCCCAGCTGTTTGCATGGGATGAGTGTTTTCCTCCAAGGGGCACAAGTAGGTGGGCAGAGGTAAGGGGTGGAGGTGTAAAGTCATTGTGAGTTCTTTCCATAAGGGGGTGGCTTAGCACTCCCTGTTTTTGAAGTGGAGGAACTCCATTGCTTAGATCTCTGCATTCCCTGTGACTGCTGTCGGGGGGGGGGAGTCTGCTTACCCTAGGTCTTGGCTGAGCTGGCCTGGAGGGGGCCGGAAAAGACCAGTGCTTGGAGGGACAATGCCTACTGAACCTCGGAGGCTGGACCTGTAAGAAGTCTTGAACTGTCTGCATAGATTTAGCTTTTTCTTCCATTTTTTTTTAAGACCTCCTCTGCCTTGATAACAAACAAACTGTCTTTGTTCAATGGTGCGTCTAATTGTTTTGATTTGACATGGTCTGGCAAGGTCTGTTCCTTAAGCCAAGCATGCCTTCTAAGTACAGAACCAGTGACTGTTTCTCTGCAAGATGCTTCTAGGGTGTGAAAGAATATTGCAAGGTGTGTTTAGTAACTTGGCTTGCAGAACGCATAAGCTCTTCTAATTCTTTATTTTCTGCACAAACAGGAATGGTAGATATTTTTTGTTTGAGGAGTTCCATGGTATGTTGCTGGTATTTCAGCATGTGGAACTGACAATTTAGTGCTCTAATGGCAAGAGTTGGAGGTGTATACTTTTTACTCCAGCTGTCTAAAGCTCGGGAATCCCTGTCCGAGGGGGTCGTATTCTTAGCTGTGGTTGCTTTAAATTCCTTTAGGTCCTTGGGAGATGACCTCTGGGTCAGCAGTAGGATTTTTGAAAAGGAATTTTTGAGAGTCAGGGACTCTGCAATACCGGACAGGTTTCCTGGGAGCTGAAGGAAGGGTGTCAGGAGTCAAACTGGATTCCATAAAGACATCATCCACAAAATCCAACACAGGAGGAATGGCTAAAGGTCTGTGCTGTGGTAAATATAAGAATTCCAAGCGTCTCTTTTTTGGCTGAGGATAGTCCTGACATTCCCATTGGAAATGCTCCCTTAAAGCATGTAGGGTTTCACCAAATGAAAAATCCTCTGGAGGAGAGGCAGAAGGAATGGATTCCTCTGCATCTGAATCCTCATAAGCAGATAGGGGTTGCATGCCTTCATATTCACAAACCTCAGAGTCATCAGATTCCTGGTCCAATAGAACTGTTGGGGACAAGTCTCTTTTTCTTTTGGAAGGGGTAAGCTGGCTTCCACTAATAAGCACGATAAGGTCTTCCACCATTTTAAGCATTTGGGATTGAGGCATGGAAGCAGGTGCATACGCTTGGGTCGTCGTTTTTTTAGGCGGTGTTCGTACCCTGGGCTTTAGAAACTCGGTAGTTTTAAAAAAAACTGAAGATGCAAAAGAAGTTGTCGGTGTCGAGTATCAGTAGTGCAAACAACTTCCTCGGAAGCAGGTGCCTGCTCAGTGCCTCTGGACCCACCCAAGTTAGAGACATCCGCAGGCTCCTTAGTCAAAGAAGAGTCTTGCAGCATACCGGACTCCAAACGGTTCTCAGTAGCGGCCTGCAAATCCACAGAAGCGGGCATCAGGGGCTGCGAAAACACCTCACTGAGGAACGGAGAACTGACGACTAGCTTAACGGAAGCGTCGTCGGCAGTTTTGGACCCGTGTGGTCTGTCTCTGTCTTTATCCTTACTTTTTTTGGAAGACCGGTAGTCGGATGGCTTACCGAAGCCATAACGGAATACGGGGACCGAGAGCAAAAATATTTAGCTACAATAAGGGCCAGACAAAGTATAGTTCTAGCAATGAACAAAGCACAAAAGCGACAGCAGGGGATGTCAGAGTCTGGGCCTAAACAGGCGACGCAGTAAGAATGGAAGTTTCGGTGTGGTATTTGCTTTCCACAGGCGAGACAATTGTTAGCTTTTTCTGACATCTGTTAGAGCAAGAAAAAAGGATCCTCAAAGGGGTACTTAGCTTTAGAAGACTTCCAACTTAAATTCGGAAACGAAAACTCAGGTAGCGGCCGACCAGCACTCGTGCTAACTTCTTCTGCTTCGGGCTCCTCGGCAAAAATGACTGATGTAATGGCGTAGGCTGCCTGATTTTACACCTCTGATGACCTGACGTCAGTCCTGGAGTGACAGCAACTGGCGCAGGCATACTAAGCCTCTGGTATGCGGGCTGACTGAGGGCTACCCCTGGCAGGATAACCCAAGTGTGGTGACTGCAACAGTGAAACATGAGGAAAATCCAGAGATTTTCTGCTGTACTACACAAACTTGTAAGGAATAGACTGTATTCATTTTATGAAAGCACAAATGAGCAACTTGACTGGTATTCCACAGCAGGATTTATTAATTTAAAGGGCACAGAGTGCATGCTCCAATACTGGCCATAAGAAAGCAGCCAAGACCTGTATTTGGAAAGATGCAATCATACCAGCAGAAAGAGTTGCTCCTGACAAAACTGGCAGAAAGAAAATGTATTAAAAATTGAAAACAGCAGAGTGATGTGGAAAATCATTACTCGCTGCACACCAGGCAGGAATGAAGCAAATTCATCCCAGCAATCAAGGAATGTCAAGAGGCAAGTGAAATTCAAGCTGTTGCGTCCAGCTGTCTTCAGAAATGTTTCTTCCTGGGAATCAAAGACATTTTAGATACAGAACAAAAGAGAAAAAGAAATTTTGCCTTGCATAACATTCCATCTGTGTTGTAAATCTTTGTACATTCATTACAAATAGGACCTCGGGTCCGTCCTCGGAAGCAATACGGCTGTTTCCAAGCTCACGCCAACCAAAAACTTTCAGCTAAGACCTACCCATAATGCCCCTCTCCTAGTTACTCCAGATCGAGTTTGCCCACCCTTAGATAATAGATGCAATAGAAAAAATAGTAGGAGGCTCTGTCTGAGCAAATACCCTAACTAGGAGTTCCTAAAGTCCACCAGGAGACCAGGCAGGGGAAAGGAGGGTGGGAAGTAATGAATGAAAAAAGATCTGCAACACAAATGGAACATTATGGTAAGACATAACTTCTTTATCTGATGATGTAAATCTTTGTTCATTCATTACAAATAGGACAGAGTCCCCAGCTGCTTGAGTCCTGGGTGGCCCTACGGAAGGACATTCCTGAGCACCATAGAACCAAAATATGCTCATCCCCTGGAGGGCAAATCCAATTTATAATGAGATATAAAAATATGAGGTCTTGCCCAAGTGGCTGCTGTGCAGATATCATCCACAGAGGCTCTGGGATGAAATGCTACAGAAGCAGCCATAGATCTGGTAGAATGAGCCTTTATTCTGGAAGGTAAGGATAGCTTATTCTGTTGGTAGTAAAGGTAATGATGTTTCTAAGCCAGGGGGATAAAGTCACTTTGGAAACAGGTTTACCCAATCTGGGTCCTGCAAAGGCCACAAACAACTAATCTCTTTTCCTGAAAGATTTAGTCCTGTCCAAATAACAATGAAGCTGCTGATGCACATCAAGAGTGTGCAAAAGGTACTCCCCTCTGTTAGAATGCTGAGGGAAGAAAACCAGCAGATCAATAGATTGGTTAACGGAAAAGCCAGACATGACCTTGGGCAGGAAAGAAGGGTCAGTACGAAGGGACACCCTATCTGTGTAGAAGATCAAGTAAGGACTCTTGACACTCAAAGCCTGCAGCTCAGCTACTCTCCCCGGTGAGTTAAGTGCTACTAGAAAGTAAGGTTTTCCATGACAAAAATTTCAAATCACATGAATCGAAGGCTCGAAAGGAAAACCCATGAGAGACTGAAGTACCAAAGTCAAGTCCCAGGGTTCTAAGGGAGGCTTGACCAGAGGTTTAACATGTAATAATCCTTTCAAAAAGGTCTCGCATAGGCGGTGACACATAACTGAAGAATTTTCAAGACCATTATGAAAATTGGCGATAGCTGCTAAATGTACAGTGATCATCGAAGCGGAGGCTCCTCCATGCAAAAAAGTAGACGGGTATTGTAGGATCTTTTGAATAGGCATAGAGAAAGGGTCTAAGTTCTGATCTTTACCCCAAATAGAGAACCTAGTCCATTTACTAGAATAAACGTTCCTAGTGGAAGGTGCGTGTGAAGCCAGAAAAATTTCACGAACAGGAGATGGGATGTCAGGCAGCCTGGCAATCATTAGAAGTTAAGGAACCAAGCCGTGATCCTGAGACTGTGCAGGTTCGGATGAATCAGTCCCAGAGGATGAGATAACAGGTCTTGGGAATGATGTAGGATCCATGGACAGTGAATCAGATGAAGCCACAGAAATGGGAACCAGACTTGATGGGGCCAGTAGGGAGCAATGAGATCACTTAGCTTCTCAACCTCTGAGCTTTCTGGAGAAATTTTGGAATGAGGGGAAATGGGGGAAAAGGCATACAGAAGACCCGGTGGCCAATAGTGCCTTAGAGCGTCCCTCAATGGTTCACCCTGAGGGGGATCAGGGCAAAGTAGCTCCTGCATTTGTAGTTTGGGGGGGAAGCAAACAGGTCGCAGCAAGGCTTGCCACAGCTTTGGAAGATCCGATCCGCTGTTACAGGGTTGAGGGACCACTTGTGAGGCATCATGATGTTCCTGCTCAGATTGTCTGCAATAAGGCTGGAACTCCTGGGAATGTGTGTTGCTATAAGGAAGTGGTTTGGAAGCTACCGCCCAGTGCCAAATCCTTATGACTTCTCGACACAGGGGGTAAGACCTGGTTCCACCATGCTTGTTGATATACCAGATAACTGACATGTTGTCCGACTGAATTGCAATGGTCCCATTAGGTAGGAATGCATGGAACGCTTGCAGTGCTAAGAGAGCTGCCCTCAGTTCCAGGACATTTATGTGCAAATTGGCCTCCATGGGGGCCAGGTGCCTTGGACAGTCTTTCCCTGGAAATGCCACCCCCCCCCCATCCTAACAGGGAAGCATTTGTGGTCACCGTGGCCGTGGGCTGGGGAAGACAGAACGGTCGACACTAAAGATTCGTTTATGGGTTCATCCATCATAACATTTCTTCCTTGCAATGGCTTGAAAGACGTATCATGTGGTCTAGTGGGTAAATTAGCAACGACCATTGTGCGGAAAGGAGCCACTGTAGGATTCTCATGTGCAGTCTCGCCAGTGGTACCAATGTAATGGCAGCTGCCATGGAGCCTAAGAGTTGCAATACAAGACGTGCTGGTACATAGGTCTGAGGAAGAAGGTCTTGGATTTATTTTCGAAAGCCTGTTTGGGGGTAGAGAAGCTTGACAGGATGTTGTGTCTAAGACTGCTCCAATGAATTCCAGTGTCCTCGTTGGGGACATTTGAGATTTGTCCTTGTTGATTGTAATTCCCAAGTGGACAGCGAGTTCTTGACTAAGAAGATTCCTGGTCGGAGCGGTAAGGAGCCAACCGTCTAGATAGGGAAACACCTGAGATCCTTGTAGTCGAAGATGAGCTACCACAACTGCCATACATTTGGTGAACACTCAAGGGGCTGTCGAGAGACTGAATGGCAGTGCCTTGAACTGGTAGTGACTGGCTCCCAGCTAGGACCGGAGAAACCTCCGGGAGCAGTGATCCATCTTAATGTGGTAGTACGCGTCCTGGAGGTCTATAAAGCACATCCAGTTATCCCTCCCTAGGAAGGGAAGAATACAAAAAGAACCTCCTTGCTACTAAAGGTGAATCTTAAATAAATGCAACAAAGGAAATGGGTTAAGATTCACCACCAACGGCTATTAAAAACGTAACCTTTATTGTAGATAAAAACTGTATAATAATTAAAAAGCTCAAGCGGACGTCCCTCTCAAATGATAAGCGCTTTCAAATAATCGTTATATGGGTGGCAACTAGTAAATCCTTTTATAGGTATAATAATGAGGACGTTTACAGCTGTGTTCAGTGTTCTTAGCACTCATAAGTCTCTCGACCAATAGTAAAGTTGAAAGGTGCCAAACCTCTCAATTCCGCAAATAGGATATGAAAACACACCTTTCTTTAGGGACCTATCCCCTAGGTCTCCTTGCCTTTAAAATGGGTTTCAAAGGAACCACAATATTAAGCCCTGGCAAGCGATCTGCTTTGTTTCTCGTTGTTCCGTAAAGTTAGAAATATCTCCTTTTCTCTTAGTGGAATAGACTAGCTCCAACACCTTGAACACAAAAGTATGCATAGTGTGTTGTGCAATATGTATAGCCACGGCATTGTGTTCATCTTTATTTCAAATGTCCCGAACGGGTCTCTGAATTCTCTGTTTAAGCGTCTGGTTGGTTTTGCCAACATAAAATGCTGGGCAAAGTTTGCAGGTGGCTAAATAGACTAAATTAGAGGTTGTACAGGTGGCTGTATAATTCAGTCTATATCTATGGCCAGTGGTGGGATGTATAAATTCATCCTGATTGTCTATAAGATGGCATGTTATGCATCTTCCACATGCTTTCGTTCCCTTGTTTGATTCAGGTACTGTTTTATCGAAACCATCTTTATTACAAAGTAGCCTTTTCAGGTTTTTCTTGTTCCTATAAGTAAAATGTGGTGCATCTCCCACTATTGTCTGTAACTCTGCATCCTGCGTTAATATCGGCCAATACTTTATGTTAAATTTAATTTCTTGGTTATCAGTAGCATAAGTCAAAATAATTCTGAGCCCTTCATCTTTTTGTTTCAGGGAATTTTTTTGGTTGGTGGTTGCTTGTCTGCAACAGGGTAGCCCTTTGCCTGTTCTTAGTGTCCAGATCCTCATTGGATAAATATAAATCTTGATGGGTATAGCCTCTTTTCTGTAAGCATTTATTTAAGTTCTCAACTTCCTCAATAAAAATCTCATCTTGTGTGCATAATCTAGATATGCGAGTTACTTCATTGTACAAAATGTTTTTAGTTATATGGCGGGGATGCATACCACTCTTATAAAGGCAATGGTTTTGTCAAGTAGATTTTCTATGCATGCTGGTTTCTGTGACAGTTGTCCCAGCTAGGCTGATATTGACATCTAAATATTCGAAGGGAGTCTGTGACCATTGGCCACTAAAAGTCAAAAAAGTCATTTGATTAATGTAATTCAAAAGATTGTCTATTTCCTATTCAGCACCCTGCCATAGGACAAACGATCATCCACAAAACAACCACAGAATAAAATTTGTATTCTCAAAGGATTCTGATCTGAGAATACCACCTGCGATTCCCACTCTAGAGTACCAGATTTGAATAAGTATTCGCAAGGGGGGGGGTGCCCATTGCTACCCCCCATTTTTGTAAGAATATATCTTCTCCATGCAAAAATACATTGGTTCCAAGTATTAAATCCAGTAACTCACAAATTTGATAGGCTTTCTAGTCAGATTTCTCGCGTAACAACGGATCTGATGGCCTCAATCCCATACTGGTTGGGAATACTAGTAAACAGACTGTTTATACCCATAGTGACTATTCAAAGATTTGATTCATCAGTAAGTGTATTCATGGTATTCTGTAGCTTGTACAAAAAAATCACCTGTATCACACAGAATTGTGTCAAACTTTGGGAGCAGATTTTTCAATTCTGATTCTACGTACATTGACAAGGTTTTGGTTACCCATCCCTGACCTGCTAATATCGGGCATAATGGGGGATTTAAAAGACTCGTGTATTTTAGGGAGTCCACTGATGGTTGGAATCTTAGGATGTGCTGTATCAAGACATTCTTTTAAAGATTGACTGATGGTATTATCCAATAGCATTTCTTGCAGAGCACTATTAACTTTATTAATTTCTCAAGCTTTAGCTGATTAATTTTTTCATAGGTTTTTACATACTTCAGCATTCTTCCCATTTCTTGTTTATACCACGCTGAATCTACCACTACAAATCACTCCTCCTTTGTCAGCAGGTTTGAGAACTATAGTCGGACCTTTTTGAAGTTTCAGAAGGGCTTCTTTATCTCTTGAGGTAATGTTCGTAAACATTTTATGTTGATGCCTGCCCTGTCTTATCTTCTGTACCCAGTCTTCACACATATGAATAAATAAATCAACAGTGGGATGGTTTGTAGGCACAAACATGCTAGGTTTTCTTAAGGTGTGTGAGACACTGTTCGAATTACCATAGATGTTTCTTAATATAATATTTCGGCCAAAACATTTGCGGTCAGTTATGAATTCACTTAAATCTGAGGAAAAAGACAGTATAAAAGATCACTCTTTTTCCAATAACCTAACTTGCTCGTCATCTAAATCCAAATTAGATAAGTTTACTACTCGAATCAGTTAATAGCGAATAGTAAAGATTCGTCTACTTTACACACAGCAGAGAAGTGCAGCATTAAAGAAATAGGCACTAGAACTAAGGAAGGAAATTCGTATGCTAATGTTGCACAAAGATTGCCATTTTTTTTTTTTTTTTTTTTTAAATCAGAACTGGAAGAGACAACCCAGAGATCTCAGCCAGGACAGAAAGAGAGAAAAAAAATTCATTTAAACAGATTAGATTCTTTAGTAGTAAACTTATCTAATTTGGATTTGCATAACGAGCAAGTTAGGTTATTGGAAAAAGAATGATCTTTTATACTGTCTTTTTCCTCAGATTTAAGTGATCTTTTATATTCTGCTCGCAAAGTCTGACAATTCTGCGTGATACAGGTGATTTTTTGTACAAGTTACAGAATACCATGAATACACTTACTGACAAATCAAATCTTTGGCTAGTCACTATAGATATAAATAGTCTGTTTACTAATATTCCCAACCAGTATGGGATTGAGGCCATAAGATCCGTTGTTACAAGAGAAATCTCTGACCAGAAAGCCTATCAAATTTGTGAGTTACCGGATTTCATACTTGGAACCAATGTATTTTTGTATGGAGAATATATTCTTACAAAAATGGGGGATAGCTATGGGCACCCCCTGTGTGAATACTTATTCACATCTGGTACTCGATGAGCGGGAATCGCAGGTGGTATTCTTAGATCAGAATCCTTGGAGAATACAAATTTTATTCTATGGTCGTTTTGTGGATGATCTGTTTGTCCTATGGCAGGGTGCTGAAGAGGAAATAGCCAATTTTATGCATTAAATTAATCAAATGACTAACTTTTTGACTTTTAATGGCCAATGGTCACAGACCCACGTCGAATTTTTACATGTCAATATCAGCCTAGCTGGGAAAACTGTCATAGAAACCAGCATGCATAGAAAATCTACATGGAGAAACCATTACCTTCATAAGAGTAGCATGCATCCCTGCCATATAACTAAAAACATTTTGTACAATGAAGTAACTCACATATCTAGATTATGCACACAAGATGAAATTTTTATTGAAGAAATTGAGAACTTTAATGCTTACAGAAAAGAGGCTATACCCATCAAGATTTATATTTATCCAATGAGGATCTGAACACTACAAGAACAAGCAAAGGGCTACCCTACTGTAGACAAGCAACCACCAACCAAAGAAATTCCCTGAAACAAAAAGATGAAGGGCTCAGAATTCTTTTGACTTATGCAACTGATAAACAAGAAATTAATGGTATCATAAAAAAGTATTGGCCGATATTAACGCAGGACGCAGTTATGGACAACAGTGGGAGATGCACCACATTTTACTTATAGGAACAAGAAAAACCTGAAAAGGCTACTTCGTAATAAAGATGGTTTCGACAAAACAGTACCTGAATCAAACAAGGGAACAAAAGCATGTGGAAGATGCATAACATGCCATCTTATAGACAATCAGGATGAATTTATACAGCCCACCACTGGCCATAGATATAGACTGAATTGTACAGCCACCTGTACAACCTCTAACTTGGTCTATTTAGCCACCTGCAAACTTTGCCTAGCGTTTTATATTGGCAAAACCAACCAGATGCTTAAACAGAGAATTCAGAGGCACATTCAGGACATTCGAAATAAAGATAAACACAATGCCTTGGTTATACATACTGCACAGCACACTACGCATACTTTTGTGTTCAAGGTGTTGGAGATAGTCTATTCCACTAAGAGAAATAGAGATATTTCTAACTTTACGGAACAGTGAGAAACAAAGTGGATAGTAAATCTACAAGCAGATCGCTTGCCAGGGCTTAATATTGTGGTTTCTTTGAAACCCATTTTAAAGGCAAGGAGACCTAAGATAGGTCCCTAAAAAAAGGTGTGTTTTCATATCCTATTTGCGGAAATGAGAGGTTTGGCACTTTTCAACTTTAGTATTGGCCGAGAGACTTAGGAGTGCTAAGAATGCTGAACACAGCTGTAAACTTCCTCATTATTATACCTATAAAAGGATTTACTAGCTGCCACCCATATAACGATCTGATGAAGATTATTTGAAAGTGCTTATAGTTTGAGAGGGACGTCCGCTTGAGCTTTTTAATTATTATACAGCTTTTATCTACAATAAAGGTTACGTTTTTAATAGCTGTTGGTGGTGAATCTTAACCCATTTCCTAAGAAGGGAAGAATGGACTGTATCATGACCACCTGAAATTTCTGAGGTTTAGGAGTTAAATCAAATGGTATTTGGTAGCCTCTGGATATTATTCTCTGCACCCAGACATAGTAATAAGATGTCAGGCTGGTAGATGCAGAGAAAAACTACCCCCAACAGCTTCCAGAGGGAAGCAATTTGGCTGCTGCTCAGGAGCACTGGTAGGGACTGCCAGAGAAATAATCTCTAGCGCCCTGGTTACGCAGAACCCCTCTACCCCAAAAGGGACATCTTCTATATGAGTTGCCCCCTCTGCCTCGGGGAGACTGTTCACCATGAGTGTCATGAAAAGGTCCTTGGGATTTCTTGAACCACATTTTTCCTCCCTTCTGGTTCCTGTCGTAGGACCTCTGGGGGTTGGAAAGGCGTATGCCCACAGCAGACAAGGTCTTTCCACCTTTCTCATTACGTGCAAGTGTGGCTCGTACTTTGGGTCCAAAAAGTGCAGATTCGTCGACAGGTGCATTGACATAGGAAGATTGATTTAAATGGGGTCTGCAAAGTCACACAACTGCATCCAAGCATTACTTCTCATGACAACGCCCGATGGGGCAGCTCGAGCTGCCCTCTCAGTGGAGTGAGATATCAAACACATCGAGGGGTTCAACATGGATTCAAGGGTATAACCACACTCCTCCAATTCACCACGTAAACACTTCAAAACATAAAAATAACCGCTGGCTTTACCATTAAGGGATAATCCTCCAAAGAATATCTAGACAGTGTTTTACTAGTCCAATCTGCTACACCAAAGCAGTGTTCAAATAACAGCAACACCGTCCGTCAGGAACCAAACGAAATTTACTTTAATAGAACATTACAACCAGACAACAAGAAACAAACCAGGATTGAGCGCGCTTTCATCTCAATGTCAAGACTTCATCAAAATCCAATACACAATTCATTCACCTCCATTAAATACTATCTAATCAGTGAATTAATTGATTAATTATCTAATTACTCCTTTTTAAGTACATTTTGCATTAAAGGAAACACCCGTATTTTCCTTTCCTTTACATTTAGTGCAACCTTACAAAAGTAAAACTTTAACCAACTGTTGCAAAAATTTTTTCACAGCACTGTACCTCATCTTATTAGTCAAAGTATATATGAAAGATATATAAAATATAAAATATATATATATATATATATATATATATATGTGTCCATTCAATTAAATTAAATGTGGCATTATATATACACTTTTCATTAAATATATTATTTACGAACTGTTTAAAATTGTTTCATTGATGTATTAATATAAAAAACATCCATATTTATGTTTAAAAAACAATTGTAGTTAATAAATAAGCAACCTCTAAAAGTTATTTATTTATTACTAATAACTTAACTTAAAAAAAAAAAACATTTAAAAGCCTAGGCTAAACGTATAACTACTAAGGGTTACTACTTTACATTTTGGGATTGTTGGCTAATAGTCTCAGTGCTGGCTTAATAGAAAGATGGTCATTCATCCCACTAGAACCACAGGTGTCCAATCTAAGTTGCCACACTAATTCCCTGTATTCAAGTAGGGACTGCCAGTCACCTCCCCTATCTCCCATCTTAACTTCTTCTAAAACCCAAAATTTTATATTTGCATTTTTACATATCAGGGTATGCCTATATAACGCATTGTTATCGTTACCCCTATTAATATCCCTCATGTGTTCATATATCCGTTGCTTTAACCTACGTTCGGTCTTACCAACATAATATTTACCACATGCTAAACAATATGCCAAATAAACTACTCCTTTAGTTTGACAGGTATAATACCCTTTACTACGCAGTTTTTCACCTATACCCCTTAGTATAAGTTCTTTTTCACCCGAGACAAATGAACACTGTCCACATCACCCACATTTATGTGTCCCCACTTTTTGTTGTGCTCCACTGGAACCCGGTGCATTTTTGAACTCAAAAAGTTTTTTAAAATTTGTATTTTTCCTATAACAAAATTTTATTGACTGCTGAAAATATTCACCACTAGTATTAAGTTTCGAAAAAATTCTCCAAATCTCATTAATGCCTTTTTGTATCCAACTTATTCCTTTATAATAGGTGAGAGTTAGCCTTGGTATATCACTCCATTTAGTTTGTTGCTTACTATCTTTCCTAAAATCTACCACACTTTTTTCATTGTTACTTCCAATGTCTAATAAAAGTGGTGGAAAATGACTCTCTCTCTTCTTCAAAATTTCTTTTTTAACATTCTTTATGAGTCTAGATGGGTACCCTCTTTCCAAAAATAACTTTTCTAGAATTCCCATTTCTTCAATACACTTATCATTTTCATTTGTCATTCGTGATGCCCTAATCATCTGGCCTTTAATAATGTTTCTTCTCAGAAATAAAGGGTGATCACTCTCAAAGTGTACATATGAATTAGAAAAGCACCCCTTTCTAAAAATTCTTGACTCATAACATTTCTTTATCTCATTTTTTGTTATTGTAACATCCAAATAGTTAACTTTTTCAGCATCTTGTTGAAATGTAAACCTTAAAAAGTTTGTAGTGGTATGTAAATACACAAGAAATTCTTCTATCTGATCTTGTGTACCACTCCAGACAATAAAAATATCGTCCAAAAAACGAAAATATTTTATAACATTCCCAAAAATTGGATTTAAACAAATATTGAAGCTCCCAATAAAGCATAATAATGTTAGCGTATATAGGAGCACATGAAGATCCCATTGCTACCCCACCTACCTGGTGGTAAATACCCCTTGAAAATATATGAAATTATTTTTTAGCACTAATTCCATATTTTCAAGTGCCAGTCTAAAGTCATTACTATTCAAAAATCTGAATTCACCTAACATATGTTCAAACCAAGATAGACCTATGTCGTGCGGTATGACTGAAAATAGGTCTATCACATCAATTGTTATAAAAATATACTTTTCATGATATGAAACTGTATTAAATTTGGTAAGGAAATCCCAAGAATCAATAAGAATGTGTGGATAATTACTGTAAAAGTTCTTTAATTTAGTATCCACATAAATGGCCAAGGTTTGTGTTTTTGAGCACTGGGATGTTACAATAGGCCTCAGGGGCGGGTTGTTTGTATCTTTATGTATTTTGGGGATGCCAAAAATCTCTGGAATCACTGGTTTAGTTACTTTCAAATACTTATACAACTCTAAATCTATGCTTCCTTGAAGTAGATTATCTTCTAAATAGTAATCTATCTTCCTATAACATATATTCATTTCATTTCTGGAAGCTATCTGGTATCTACCCCCTGTATTCAGTATTTCAAGCATCCTATTAGTGTAGTCCCAAACATCCATCAAAACAACCCCTCCCCCTTTATCGGGCTTCATTATTCTAATTTTTTCATTATTTTGTAACATCCTTAACACTTCCAACTCTTCTTTTTTCAAATTACTATATTCCTTAGTCTCTTCTTTGTGTTTAAAACCTTCCCTCACCATGTTTATTACATGTGTCTCAAAATGGTAAATATCTTGTTGTAAAGGAGGATTGAACACACTTCTTCTTTTTAATGTTTCAACCACTTCTTGTTCATCTTGCTTAAATATAGACTTCAAATTCAACTTCCTTGTGAACAACTTAATGTCCAACAAAATTTGTTCAATTTTTGGTTTTTTAACTGGTATAAAGGAAAACCCTTTTGTAAACAGGCCAAAAAAGTCAGGCGTAACTTTAAGGTCTGTAAAATTGTATATATAAAAATTCTTTTCAGTACTAATTTCACATCTCCCTTGAAAGTTACTATCTTCCATACTCCCATCCACTTGCTGTGCTTCCTCTATTAAATATTGGGAATCTCGAATTTCATCAATATCTATATTTGTAATATTATTATTATTTCCTATCAATGGTATTTCTTCAAAAATGTACCCTGTCTCTGTTTCAGAATAACTCGGGGTTACATTCCTTGTTTCTATCTGTATCCATTTCTTCCATACTGTTTCCTCGGGTAATATATATTACAAATATAGATATTGATGAAATTCGAGATTCCCAATATTTAATAGAGGAAGCACAGCAAGTGGATGGGAGTATGGAAGATAGTAACTTTCAAGGGAGATGTAAAATTAGTACTGAAAATAATTTTTATATATACAATTTTACAGACCTTAAAGTTACGCCTGACTTTTTTGGCCTGTTTACAAAAGGGTTTTCCTTTATACCAGTTAAAAAACCAAAAATTGAACAAATTTTGTTGGACATTAAGTTGTTCACAAGGAAGTTGAATTTGAAGTCTATATTTAAGCAAGATGAACAAGAAGTGGTTGAAACATTAAAAAGAAGAAGTGTGTTCAATCCTCCTTTACAACAAGATATTTACCATTTTGAGACATGTAATAAACATGGTGAGGGAAGGTTTTAAACACAAAGAAGAGACTAAGGAATATAGTAATTTGAAAAAAGAAGAGTTGGAAGTGTTAAGGATGTTACAAAATAATGAAAAAATTAGAATAATGAAGCCCGATAAAGGGGGAGGGGTTGTTTTGATGGATGTTTGGGACTACACTAATAGGATGCTTGAAATACTGAATACAGGGGGTAGATACCAGATAGCTTCCAGAAATGAAATGAATATATGTTATAGGAAGATAGATTACTATTTAGAAGATGATCTACTTCAAGGAAGCATAGATTTAGAGTTATATAAGTATTTGAAAGTAACTAAACCAGTGATTCCAGAGATTTTTGGCATCCCCAAAATACATAAAGATACAAACAACCCGCCCCTGAGGCCTATTGTAACATCCCAGTGCTCAAAAACACAAACCTTGGCCATTTATGTGGATACTAAATTAAAGAACTTTTACAGTAATTATCCACACATTCTTATTGATTCTTGGGATTTCCTTACCAAATTTAATACAGTTTCATATCATGAAAAGTATATTTTTATAACAATTGATGTGATAGACCTATTTTCAGTCATACCGCACGACATAGGTCTATCTTGGTTTGAACATATGTTAGGTGAATTCAGATTTTTGAATAGTAATGACTTTAGACTGGTACTTGAAAATATGGAATTAGTGCTAAAAAATAATTTCATATATTTTCAAGGGGATATTTACCACCAGGTAGGTGGGGTAGCAATGGGATCTTCATGTGCTCCTATATACGCTAACATTATTATGCTTTATTGGGAGCTTCAATATTTGTTTAAATCCAATTTTTGGGAATATGTTATAAAATATTTTCATTTTTTGGATGATATTTTTATTGTCTGGAGTGGTACACAAGATCAGATAGAAGAATTTCTTGTGTATTTACATACCACTACAAACTTTTTAAGGTTTACATTTCAACAAGATGCTGAAAAAGTTAACTATTTGGATGTTACAATAACAAAAAATAAAATAAAGAAATGTTATGAGTCAAGAATTTTTAGAAAGGGGTGCTTTTCTAATTCATATGTACACTTTGAAAGTGATCACCCTTTATTTCTGAGAAGAAACATTATTAAAGGCCAGATGATTAGGGCATCACGAATGACAAGTGAAAATGATAAGTGTATTGAAGAAATGGGAATTATAGAAAAGTTATTTTTGGAAAGAGGGTACCCATCTAGACTCAAAGAATGTTAAAAAAGAAATTTTGAAGAAGAGAGAGAGTCATTTTCCACCACTTTTATTAGACACTGGAAGTAACAATGAAAAAAGTGTGGTAGATTTTAGGAAAGATAGTAAGCAACAAACTAAATGGAGTGATATACCAAGGCTAACTCTCACCTATTATAAAGGAATAAGTTGGATACAAAAAGGCATTAATGAGATTTGGAGAATTTTTTCGAAACTTAATACTAGTGGTGAATATTTTCAGCAGTCAATAAAATTTTGTTATAGGAAAAATACAAATTTTAAAAAACTTTTTGAGTTCAAAAATGCACCGGGTTCCAGTGGAGCACAACAAAAAGTGGGGACAAATAAATGTGGGCAATGTGGACAGTGTTCATTTGTCTCGGGTGAAAAAGAACTTATACTAAGGGGTATAGGTGAAAAACTGCGTAGTAAAGGGTATTATACCTGTCAAACTAAAGGAGTAGTTTATTTGGCATATTGTTTAGCATGTGGTAAATATTATGTTGGTAAGACCGAACGTAGGTTAAAGCAATGGATATATGAACACATGAGGGATATTAATAGGGGTAACGATAACAATGCGTTATATAGGCATACCCTGATATGTAAAAATGCAAATATAAAATTTTGGGTTTTAGAAGTTAAGATGGGAGATAGGGGAGGTGACTGGCAGTCCCTACTTGAATACAGGGAATTAGTGTGGCAACTTAGATTGGACACCTGTGGTTCTAGTGGGATGAATGACCATCTTTCTATTAAGCCAGCACTGAGACTATTAGCCAACAATCCCAAAATGTAAAGTAGTAACCCTTAGTAGTTATAAGTTTAGCCTAGGCTTTTAAATGTTTTTTTTTTTTTAAGTTAAGTTATTAGTAATAAATAAATAACTTTTAGAGGTTGCTTATTTATTAACTACAATTGTTTTTTAAACATAAATATGGATGTTTTTTATATTAATACATCAATGAAACAATTTTAAACAGTTCGTAAATAATATATTTAATGAAAAGTGTATATATAATGCCACATTTAATTTAATTGAATGGACACATATATATATATATATATATATATTTGATATTTTATATATATATCTTTCATATATACTTTGACTAATAAGATGAGGTACAGTGCTGTGAAAAAATTTTTGCAACAGTTGGTTAAAGTTTTACTTTTGTAAGGTTGCACTAAATGTAAAGGAAAGGAAAATATGGGTGTTTCCTTTAATGCAAAATGTACTTAAGAGTAATTAGATAATTAATCAATTAATTCACTGATTAGATAGTATTTAATGGAGGTGAATGAATTGTGTATTGGATTCTGATGAAGTCTTGACATTGAGATGAAAGCGCGCTCAATCCTGGTTTGTTTTTTGTTGTTCTGGTTGTAATGTTCTATTAAAGTATATTTCGTTTGGTTCCTGACGGACGGTGCTGCTGTTATTTGACCACTGCTTTGGTGTAACAGGTTGGACTAGTAATATACTATTGAGATATTCTTTGGAGGATTATCCCTTTATGGTAAAGCCAGCGGTTATTTTTATGTTTTGATAGATTCAAGGGTAGCTAGCTGTCAGGTGACATTATCACACACCTCAGACAGTAACCCACCAAACAGGAAGACATTTCGGAAATTAGATCTCTTTGGAGATGAGCAAAGTGTGCCAAATAGTTCAGCGACCAAAAGGCGAATGTCACTGATGCACAAGTCCATTTCCTTAGTCTGTTGATGGTACGGGACTCTGTTTGGAGGATAGACAGTTCCATCTTCTGCCAGTTCCCTCTTGGTGGCCACCGCCAAGACCATAGAATCAACTATCAAATGCTAGTTCCAGTGGAGCTGGTCTTCAGGTGTAGATAAAATTTTTGTCTGGCCTCCGAGGGACATGTTCTACGTTGTCTGGGGCCTTCCAGGCATGCTGCACAATGAGTTTAACAAGGTCATCTGCCAGTGGAGTCACCCAGGAAGTAGATGGCCAGGCACGGACGCCCTGCAGGAACACCAATTCCTCAGAAGGAGGGTTATAGGACTTCCAGTCTCCTTGCTGTTTGAGGATTTTGAGAACGTCTCTGAATGAGATGTCATCTGGTGGAGACCGTGGGGACCCTTTCCCCCTCATCACAATCAGTGTCTTTGGTGATAGATTCCTCTGGTGAATCAAGGTGCTTCCTCTTGCACCGTTTCTTCTGGGGTGGCTCCCCAGTGGGATCTTCTAAGGAGGACTCCTGAGAAGGGATTCCCTTCAAAGAGGGTTCTTGTGACTCCTGTGCCCGGGGTCCTGAAATAGAGGGTTGGGAGAGGAGCATGCTAGGGGAGGGTTCTGATACTGATGTCACTGGTGCTGACTGCGAGTCCACTAACTGTACACCAGGCCCACGTGAGGAGGGATGGGAGTTTGGAACCGGGAGGGAGAACCTCGGAACCGGGGTCACACCTCGCCATGAGGAGCTCACCTACAGGTGAGGAGCTTTGAGAGAACTGGAAGCCACTGGAGCCGTGGACAGACAGTGCTAGCAAGAAAATAGGTGACGAGCTAGATAGCAATGTACAGATGGTCAAAGCACGGCTTTGGGAGAGCATTGGTTCCACCAGCGCAGATGCAGCAAGGGTGGATGGTGCCGACAGGGAAAACATAGCTGTCAGAACCGGGACAGTATGCACTGGAGGTATCTTGTCCTTGGCAGGTATTTGAGTTTTGGAGCCGATGGAACCAAAGAAACTACTGGCATTATGGCTGGTGATGGAGCCAAAGCAGGTACAGTCATCGGAGCTGATGTTAGATGCAAGGATGGCACCGAAGTCAGTGGTGCCGAGGTCGGAGCCGAAATAGGGGTGAATATCATGGACGGCACCAAGAGAGAAGAAACAAAGCCTGGTGCCAAAGAGGTCTGCGCCGAGGAAGCACGGAGCCAACTCAGTTCCAGAACCAACGGAGATGCAGGAATAGAGTGACTCAGTTTGTCGTTATGTTTTTTGGTCTTTGGAGGGGGTGAGACTTCCAACCCAGATAGAGCCTCTGAAAAAGGTGTGTCGAGTAATCCATTTTTCCTTATGTTTTGTGGTCTTTGGAGGGGGTGAGACCTCTGACCCAGATAGAGCCTCTGAAAAAAAGTGTCTTGAGTAAACCTTTTAAGATAAGCTTATTATTACGTTCTGCTAGTGTACAATTACTAAAACTAGCACAAAAGTCAGTCAGCTCTAATATGATCCACGCCCAAACAGTAGACACAACGAGCATGTGTATCTGAGTTAGGCATCTTCCATCCACACTTGTCACACTGTTTAAACCCGAACTTAGCTTTGTCTGACATAATAAAGCAAGAAGGCTATCCTACAGAAAAAACAACATAAGGGAGAAATACCAGAGATGGTATTTAAAAAATACCACAAGTGGTAAGGAAGGGCCTTTCAAAGGCAGAAGAGAGGGACAGTACCAAAAAAAGGTAAAATTTAAATTACCAAGGAAAAGGTAGGGAATAAAACTAGGCTATAGACAACAGTGAGAAAAGGCTAACTTGACTAAAAAGTAAACAATTTTGAAGAAAAACAGTCTGAAAAATAACAACTTTATACTTAGCTTTGAGAGAGATGGCTAGCACATCTGACTAGGAATGCGTCAAATGAGATCTGGAGTAACTAGGAGAGGGGCATTATGGGTAGGTCTTAGCTGAGAGTTTTTGGCTGGCGTGAGCTTGGAAACAGCCGTACCGGTTCAGGGGAAGGAAACGAGGTCCTTTTTGTAATGAATGAACAAAGATTTACAACATCAAATATAAAGTTTATCTAACAGACACATGTCAGCATACAAAAGATGATTCTGCTTTTTATTCTTCTGAAAATAAAGCTCATTAAGGGACTTTGCAAGTTAAAACTTCTCCAACGTTCCAAAAGAAAATGCTTGAGACACAGAAAAAAAGCAGAGGAGCTGACTAGGTGAATCAGGAGTGCATTGGACTAAAACCAGATTCTGGTATTCAAAGAAGCAAATGAACAGTATGAAGACCAGAAACACTAGCTAGTAAGCAGTCACATTTGTGAAATATTGCTTTGCAAGAAAAAAGTGGCTAAGAAAGACTGGACTTTTACTGATTTTGCTAAACTTGTGGGTGGACTGTAAAGATTATACCTCACATTATGTCATTAATGTTTAGAACGACAGTAGAAAAACAAATAAATAACCAAGCAAAACACATTTTGTTCTTTTTAGTATTTGTAGAACATTTCATAACATAAGCTGCATGTTGTACAGTAAAGCAGTTTTGTGCAAGGTAGCAAAGTCTTTTCAATTATTGTTATACATGATAAAGATATTAAACAAGTACTACTTTAAGCAGTAGAAACTATAGGCTTTACAGTACAACAATTTTGCTTCTGGGCAACCTTTCTTCTCTTAAGTTAATATGCTGTGATTTCGGCTGCTGGAGTATAAAAGTGCAATGATTAAACTATATCTAGAATTACGATTATTTCTCTTAATTTTACATTGGTGGATGTCTAGATTAATGCTCTTGTCTTAAGATATAAACAGCTTTTTGTAAGCAAGTAGGCTTGAAAAAGAAAATAAAATAATGAAAGCCATGAATGAATAGTACATTCCTTACATCTTCAAAGATGTTCACTTTTTTTCCCCCATTAGCAAATATTCTCTGTGGGAGTCAAGATGTCTGCAGCAGAAGGCAGTTGCACATTCTGCTCAGAATTAAATTTACAAAGATTCCTTCATGCCTCTGCAAAGATGTTTGCTCTTTTTGTTTTCTAACTGTGAACAACTATTACATCATTCTTTACTGGGAGAAATATAAAACCTAAAAAGGCACAACGGCAAGCAGTTCAGCGAAAAATAAAGTTGGAAATTGTAGAAAGTGAATAGAAGTAGCAGCCTCCCTAGCAGCCTGAATACTTTAATGCATTTAATAAAACAGTGTACAACTTACTTTTAAAAGCTAGCTGCTGCTTTTATTTTTCTTAGGGCTAAAATGTAATGTTTTCTGAAAGCATACACACCATTTTTTTCACATATGGGAAGAGAAAAGGGAAAAGAACAGAACAGACACCAATTGGTGTAAGGTGGAACACTGCCATACCGAGGAACTTAAGCAATAAGAGACTTTGGTATACTGGCTCATGTCAGGTCATCTCATGGGCAGGCAACTCCCTTAAGTCAGGAATACTGCAACAGAAGAATAGAAGGACATCACTGAAGTTCTTATGTGCAACTCTAAGTGGGATAATGACAATGCAGGATGCTATATACCCCAGAATCTTCAAAAGTTCCCTTGGTGGGAAGCAGAGTGGTCAAGTACCATGTCAGGAAGTTTATCTCATTCTGGAGAAGGAAAGCCTTCTGCTGGACCAAATCTATGAGGATTCTCAGAAAGTGGATCCTTGTTTAACCAAGAGTTTGTGACTTTTGAAGATTTAAGGTGAGACCAACTTTCTAAAACAAACAGTCAACAGTGATTTGCAAGGCAACTAGTGTCTCTGCTGTGGATTTTCCCTGAATGAGATAGTCGTAAAAGTAGTGGTAAATATGAAGTTCCACAACTCTGCAACATGCTATCAGAGGAGCTATTTTTTTTGGCAACAGTGGACAGCCCAAATTGGTTCAATACAGATTTGGGACAGACAATCTGTTGATACAAATCTTAAGTACTTTCTGCAACTGTCTACTGTAGGGACACAAAGGTAAACATCTTTTAGGTGTAGAATCACCACAAAAGCATCTTGGAAGATAATGGGCAGTTGTTTTTTTCGACATAACCATTTCAAACTTTGGGATGTTGAGAAACTTGAGATGTCTAAGATGGGAATGCAGGTATCCTTTCTTGGAACTAGAAAGATTGTTTAGTAGAAACCTTTTCCCTGATAACATGGAGGAACAGGATGATGGATCCTTGGGGAAGTAATTCCCCTCATGGATGGGTATAAGAGGCTTTCCTGCTCTTTTGGTGGTTTTGGAATGCTGAGTAAGTGTTTGGGGTTTCTCTGAAGTGGATGTACTACCCCTTTCAATGATTCTGAGGATCCACTCACCCTTGGTGATGGTTTTCTAATGTGTCATGACAGTTTCCCAACCAGAGGTTTGGATGGGAAAGTGGGGTTGAACATAGTCATTGTTGGTGTCTATGCCGGGTAATTTTTTATTTTTGGAGCTCCCCATTCTGTGCATTTGTTCTGGTTGCCATTGCCTGGATTGTCTGGGTTTCTTGCCATGAGGTGTCCTCCCTTGGCTAGTCTGGGGGGGGGGGGGCAAAGGCCAAGGTTTTGAAGGGTAATTCCTGCTGTACCTTAGTGTTGGGGACAGATATAAAGGTCTTCACAGTTTTTATTTTACTTTCCTTTTTTATCCAGCATCTCAAAAGCTTATTCAAATGAAGACCTGAAAAGGAATTCATTGTCTAGTGCAGCATCCGGAAGTTCAGCCTTAAGCTGATCCAACAAGGGCTGGCTATTAATCACGTGAGTCTGCGGATGACAGAACCTGTGGCAGCTGCTCTGCCAGACACATCTAAGGCATCATAGCCACACTTTAGGGAGTTTCTGGGGATTTGTAAAGCTTTTCTGGCTGTCTTCTGAATTTCCTTTGAAAAGGTTCTATTTGCACTGTCTTGGGGATAATTTTGTCCTGGAGAGATTAAAGGTACTTTAGCAAATGAACTGGCAATTCAAAGGCCTCATTGCTAGGGTGCCACAGGTATAATCTTCGCCCACATCTGTCCTATTGTCAAATTTCCCTATCAATAGGCAAGTGATGTCAGGTTAGTCCCTTAAGCACACCTCTTTTGGATTCAGTGGGGACTACTGAAGGGTCAGTCTTTAGATTTTTGTAAAGGTGTTTGTGAGATTCAAGCATTCTGTAAACCTTGTATGGTTTCCCAGGAGCAGGTGGGGCAGAAAATCAGGAAGTAAAGCAATGACTTCAAAAGACATCATCCAGTACTGTGTGTATAGCAGAAACGGCCAGTAGCCCAACAGAATGCATACTTAGTTGTTCCCTGTAACTGTTCCGAGCCTGTGAGAACGGTTTTCTTTCCACAATTAAAAGCCTCCTCTATGCTGAGCAGGGTCCTTGGTAGGGAGGCAGGAGAGAGGGTGTCAAGAGTCTGAACCTGGGTAAGATTGTGGAGACATGTGTCCAGAGTAGGACAACTCCACCTTATCACTGAGCTAGATGAGTCTGCATCTTCCTGAAAGGCCACCTCCCTGCTTCTTGTGGATGAGGAGGCTTCATTATCAGAAGTATGAGAAGGCTCCCCTGGATTTCTTCAAGGCCATGACATTCTGTGCTACTTTGTAGGTCATTTTGGGCTTCTGTCTGAGAAGTGGCTGAAGGCGGGGCAAAGAAAAAGAAGTGGTTTGCTTTGGCTTGGATGTCTGTTTAAAGAGGAATGACTTGAGGTTGCAGTCATCCAACAATGATTTCGGTAACGTTTTTTTCAGTAGTTGAGGTAGACAGGGTGTGTCCCTCGAGACGCACAATGTACACATCAGAAGCTTAGGTGTGCTGAGCAACCTCATACCTAACCAATGTGTGTTCAGTGACAAAATTTGTAGGTACACACAGGCCATACCAGTCTCCTGAGGGTCTGGGTCTAGGAATCATCGGATCAGGGGGGCTACAAAAAGTGCCTCACCTGGGTTGTCATTTGACTTATAGACTAGAACTGCAGCTTTCTCGGTAATGAAAGGGTCCTTGGTCTTTTTGTCATTCCAGTTCTTCAGAATAACTGCAGCTGACACTGAAGTTTGTGGAGGACCTACCGTTGCAGTGGACTGCAACCCCACTGGGGAATCTGAACAGGAAGACTCTATATGAATAGCACATTCAGGACAATTATAGACACTGTGATTAAGCCTCAAGCAGAACAGACAAAACAAGTGAAGGCGCTTGCAAGAAAATGCTACTTTTGATGGATCTTGATGCAGAGAAGGCTTTTGATAGACACAGCTGGGAATTTAGGAGTATGACAATGATAGCATTTGCTTTGCCTGATAGAATGACAGGATTAATTACAATATATGAAAAGTTAAAGGTTCTCTTTACAACAATCTATGTTTGAACAAGGAAACCAGGCAGGGGGTTCCCTCTTTAATTCATTTTTGCAGTCATGGCAAAAAAAAAATAATAAATGATCAAAATAGGACTTTCAAATTCAGAGAGACAACTCGTATTAATCAAGAAAAGCTAGCTTTATTCGCAGAAGATTTTATTTTATACTTGATAAATCAAGAAAAGAACATTTCAGTGTTGTGAAACATTCTGATATAATTTCATGTTTTTTTCAGCATATAAAACAAATGAAGACAAAGCAAAGGCTATGGCAGTAAACTATGTACCCACACATGATTTGGTTCAGCAATAACTATGTAGATGGGGGCAGGATAAAATATTTAGGTATCTGGAGTCAGAGAGATTTTGTTATGGCAGATATGGTTATATGATAAGAGGCTAAACAAAAGATAATATAAAATGAAAAGCTAACAGCTCTTAACATGAATACTATGATACAAGCCATGAAGATGTTTTTAATAACTTAACTTTTACAATCAGGCCAGATGTACTCTACATATATAAAAAAAGAAATATATACTTAAAAATGGTACAGAGCATAATTAAGATTTCAAATAATTATTTGAGAAAAGAATAGGAAACAATTCATGTGGACTAAGTTGATTCTCCACATATAACAAGGTGATTTATGATTATATAATTTGAAGGGATACTTCAGAGCCACCCATTTAAAGCTCATATACTTAACCCAAGAAAGTAATAAATCAAAGTAGAAAAGGATGAGGATGATGATGATGACAAAGTGGGGGAGTTCTAGAAGCAAGGAGAAAGTAGGTTATAGATCCAGGCCTATAAGATTATAACAAGCGTACAGATTATATTCATAAAGTAGCAGAACGTACTCCCAAGAACTAAGCCAACATGGGAATGGACAGAGGAAACAGGAGATTTAACCAACAGGAATGACATATAGGTATAAAAAAAAGGCAAGAGGGGCTGGAATTTACTGGGGAAATTAGCTAAGGAAACAAGGTAATACAAAGCAAACAACTAGAGAGGGAAGAGTAGAGGAGGATAAACAGAAGTCTGGAGTGTAGATTAAATATGATCTTTCTACCAGAGACTGATAACCGTATATGAAAACGGAACGAGATAGGGAAGTGGTAAGTGAAGGACCATCTCAGGTAGTTTTTTTAATCAAGTACAGAACAGAAGCTGCTGGCAAAACAGGATAATTACTGAAGCATATAAAATCCTGCATAACCATAACAATCGTTAAGGAGATGGTCAGAAAAGACATGGAAGAGTGAATGGAAAGTCAATACACAAAAGCACGATGGGAAGACATATGTATAGCTCCCAAATATGCGACAAAGTCCAGAAAGTTCAGGATTTTTGCTTGGAAATGTTTGCATAGTATTTTTATACTCTAAGCAAACTTAACAGAAAATTTCCTCAAGTAGACAGGAAATACTGCAGGTTTGACAGGACAAAGAGGTAAATGGGAACATGATTTTTGTAAATGTAATGAGTGAGCAGACTTAAAACAATTCCATAGAGAGTATGTTGTCAGAAATGTTGAGGGAGCAAATGGCTGAAACAAAGAAAATTATTCTTTTGCAACCTGGATATTGGATCTGAAATGCCCAGCCACGGTAAGGTCTTACTAAGTTTAATGCTATCGTCTGTCAAAAAAGTTATACTAGAAAATTGAAATCAAATGTAAACCAACTATAAGCAAAGTACTGAACATTGTTAAAGGAATAAAGGAACTAGAAACTGAATCTTTAGAAAAGTGAAAAACTACAAAGAAAGAAATGTAATTTGTTGGAACAATACATGCAGAGGATATTGTTCAGGATGAGGGGTGAGGTTTAAGAGAAGGAAGAAATTAAGCAACTTCTATAATGCTGGAGTGAACAGCATTTCTTAAAAAGAAAACATTTATAATAAATGAAAAAATATGTACCGTATGCTTGATTTTCTAACTGTGTGTACACCTAGGTTACTGACAACATAAGAATTTAATAAATGTGTTAAAAACATATACAGATTACAAGAGATACTCAAACTCCAATCTGAAAGCAAAATTGTACAGACGTGAGAAATTCACCGAACAAATATGTCTCTATGGGAAGGATAAGGTAGAAACAAGATCACAAACACCTTGCAAAACACATTCAAAAGTCTTTGCACAAGGCACCTCCAAGATAGTAAAGGATATTACTTAATCCACAAAAGTATGATGTGAAAGTAAAAGATAAACCATGAAATAAAATACATTCAGCAGATATGTTAAGTAGAATACATTTAGCAGAGATTTAAAAAGAATCAGACAAAGGACTACATAGTCTGAGTAATTCCACACCTACGGATAAGAGAAAGAGTAAAATAATTTCAGAACTCGACTATCACTGTCTTAAGAATTGAAGTTAGTGAAAGATGTCAACAAAAAGCTGCTTACATAAAAATTGAATTAAGGAAATAAATACATTTAGTATTGTCTTTCACGGGAGCATCCAAACACAGTACAGATTATTAACCTAGCACTGTATTAACTGAACAAGAAAGAAACAATAACCCTAATCTGAAGAGTCAGTGTTTCTTTCCTGTTCAGTTTTCATTCAAATAAGAAAAGGTCACAGGGGCTTAATGTTCAAAGCCAACAAAATAATAACCCCAATTTACTACGAAGACAAACACTTGAAATGAGATGTAAATCACATCTTAGAACAGTGAAATGTGAAGAAAGAGCAAAAAGATGAAGATGACAGGAATGTCAACAAGTTAAGCAAGTAAAACATTGTTCAATCTATAAACCATACCATGCATTGTAGTTTAACTCTACTACCCTACTATGTACCTTATACACCTACTAATAATTGTGTACATTGAAATATGTCATGAGGATTATGTAAAACTGTATTCTCTTATGCACTGCTAGCAACGGACACGGATATGTCATGAACAAGACTATAAAACTGTATTACTCCTATGAATTGGCCATGTACATTAAATGAAATCTTGCAACTCTGACATTCTTTTTGCCACAGACCTTTTTGCTATGTGTAACCTGTATTACTATGAGATATACACTAACTCTTTAACAACAATTTCAAATATATCTATTCAATAATCTTTGATTGCTACATCTGTAACAAATTGTACAACTGAACTTGGGTCATAGCTAAAAAGGGTCCATGGGCCAATTATTCAGGTAAAGGAAAAAAATAAATAAAAAATTTAACAAGCCAAAGCAAGTGATACTAGCATACCCATGACACGAATTACAACAAAGTAGAATGAGCACCATTTCCGATTCATAGTAGTTATGTATGTCATACATGCAGCTTATTATTCAAAGCTCTAAAAGATACTGATAGACACAAACAACTTAAAGTGAGATTAGTGCGTACAAGCTGAAGTGGTTGATGAAGCAGCCAAATCATGGAAAACTATACAACCAAAACTACTGACACTTTGCAAGAGTAAGATAATGAAATCAATGCTCCAGGAAGATAAGCAACCAAAACTTTCAACAACCATCCCAGCTACAACAAAATAGAGACGGAGAACTGTTAGGGTCAAGAGTTGTAAACAGAGAGGTTTCCAAGATGGCTGCACACTGAGTAACAGCTTAATTTCAACTCTCCAGGTGAAAAAAAAAAGTAACTCAGAAAACAGAGCCAGTAAATTTTGTCTTTTTTGGGTAACTTTCTGTTACTGGCTACTAAGTGCACTGTCTGGATGCCAGCAAAGAAGAAACTTAGAGAATCTGAAAGAACCACCACCACAAAAAGTGGAGAGAAAACACTGGCTTGGAAGAATCCTGCAGCTGTCAGCAAAAAGCAGTTCAAGCTCTAGCTTTACTGGAAGTCATGTCTTGCACCAATCTAGAGGAAAAAATAAGTTGTATGTGCTCAGAGCTGACTGAAATAAACAAAACAGTGAAGCATATATCAATTTAAATAAAAGGCTGGAAAAAATGGAAGGAGATATTCAGATGAGCTGATAAAACTGCAAAAAAACAGAGGTCGAAATGAAGAAAAGGCTGGCTGAATACGAGACTGCTCAAGAAGACATCTTTCAAAAATGGTACAATTACAGAAAATACAACATAGAAAACCAGAGAAACTGGAAGGAACAGACTGCATTAGCTTTACAAAATCTCACATAAGCAACTGGAATAGTATTCTACAGCAGTACTCAACTGAAAGGAAACAGCATGTGTATGCTCCAAACCTGACCATGAGAAAGCAGCCAAACATCTAACAGTAAAGATGCAATCCTACCAGCATCAAGAGTTGATTCTGACAAAACTGTGGCAGAAGGTCAAAGTACTAAAAGTAGGAGACAGAGTTTGGTTGAAATAATTACTCATCATACACCAAGCCAAAGAGGAGTAACTTTATTCCAGCAATCAGGGAACATCGCAAAGCAGGTGGGAGACTCAGGCTGCTGTATTCAGCAATATTCAAAACATTTTCCCAGGGGGGAGGGGGGTAGAGTCATTTTTGATGCAGAAATTGCAAATAAAAAAATACCAAAGTTTATCCAATAAAAAAGTGAGCCATCAAACAAAGGAGGATTTCGCTTCTTATCCTTCTGATAAAGCCCACAGAGAGACTATGCCAGTGAAACCTTTTTGAACGTTTCAAAGGAAAATGCTTCAGAGACAGAAAAAAGCACAGCAGTTAATTTGATGAACCAGGAGTATGTTGGAAATGAACCAGAGACTGGAGTTGGGAGATAGAGATCAACAGGAAGAATACCAGCAACCCATAAATTGATAAAAGTAGGATTACAAAGCTTCAATCACAGTTGAGAAGTCTTGCTGAACAAGAAAAAGTACAGTTGTGTACCTACCATAAATGTAGATGTTAGAGTGTATTCACTGTTGCAGTCATTACACTTGGGTTATCCTGCTGGCAGTCAACCCACAGTTGGCCCGAGTTCCAAAGTCTTGGTCCGGTGTGGGGTGCTGTCGCCTCTTCCCGGACGTCAGTGCGCCAGGGGTATAAAAGTTGCAACAGACGCCATTTTCTTCAGGTTTTTTTGCCCCAGATGTCAGGTGCCCCCAGATAGGAAGGCTGAAAAGATAAAAATATGCCAAACAACCATGCATATAATACTATAAACATTTCCTTCATCTACAAGCAAATACACCACATAGGTTGTATAGAGTTGAGAAGTACAGAATACTCCCAGCAAAGAGGGGGATGGGGGGGTGGGTAACCTGGACTGCAACAGTGAATACACTTGAACATCTACATTTATGGTAGGTACACAACTGTACTAGGTTCATCGTGTTTCACTGTTGCAGTCATTACACTTGGGTAGAATCCCAAAGCTGAGGTTGGGTGGCTGGGTCTAGATTGGATTTGGCAAGGCTAACAAGCCCTGCAGAACTGCAGTGGCAAAGCCTGCTCTGGATTTGGAGTAGAGAGGTAGATGGTAGTGCTTGGTAAAAGTGTGCACTGAGCTCCAAGTTGCAGCTTCTAAAATGTATTTGGTTGGTACTCCTGAGGAAAGCTGCTAAAGTGGATGTTGCTCTTGTAGAATGAGGCCTAATGCCCCTTAGACACAGATTTACCATGTTCTGCATTACAGAAGCGGATGCAGTGTCCTATCCATTTGGAGATTGTCTGCTTTGTAATAGGCTTTCCTTGCGATCCTGCAGCATATGCTACAAACAGTTGCTCAGTTTTTCTGAAAGCTTTTGCTTTGTCCAAGTAAAATCGTAGCTGCCTGTGTATATCCAAAGCGTGCAGAAGTCTTTCCCCTTTGTTCTGGGGATTTGGATAGAAAGTAGGTAAATGAATGGTTTCGTTTCAGGCCACATTGGAGACCACTTTTGGCATGAAAGTTGTGTTTGTCCTAAGCAAAACCCTGTCCTGATGAAAACTGAGAAAAGGTTCCACAGCCATCAATGCCTGTAACTCTGAGACTCTTCTTGCTGAAGTTATTGCTAGGAGCAGAGCAGTTTTCCATGACAAGAATTTTAGATCAGCTGTGCTGGCTGGTTCAAATGGAGGCAGTGTTAGTTTTTCTAAAACAAAATTGAGGTCCCAAGTAGGTACTGGTGCTCTCCTAGGGTGTCTTATATTCTTTGCCCCTCTGAGGTACTGTTGTAGTAGAGGATGTGAAAAAATAGGAGGATCCGTATTGTAATGAGCTGAAATGGCAGAGGCATGGATTTTAATAGATGAAAAAGATAGGCCTTTGTCCAACATCTCAGTCAGGTATTGCAAAATTTGAGGTATATTAGGGACCAGTGGGTCGAGCCCTTGTGCCTGGTTCCAAGCACAGAATCTCTTCCATTTTTCTGCATAAGATTTCCTAGTGCTGGGCCTCCTGGCTTCTAAAATTACATCCATAACAGCTTTAGAGAGACGTGCAGTCTGAGTAGCTACATTATCTGCCATGCTGCCAGGTTTAAGGTTCTGAGTTGACTGTGCAGAATCTGATTGTTTTGCTGTGTCAGAAGATGAGGAATTTGAGGTAGAGGCCAAGGTAGGCCTTGGGACAAAGTCTTTAGGATTGGGTACCAGTGCTGGCGTGGCCAGTCTGGTGCAATCAGGATCATTTTTGGCCTCTCTTGTCTGACTTTTAGAAGCACCTTGGTGAGAAGAGGCATTGGAGGGAAGGCATAGACTGTCAGATTTTTCCAGCTGAATGATAGAGCATCCACTTTCCATGCTTGAGAGTGATAGGTCCTTGTGCAAAATTTCTGTATTTGGCAATTGTGAGGGGAGGCAAAAAGATCTATGTCTGGGTGTCCCCATTCCCTTGTTACCATGTTGAACACTTGTGGATTTAGCTTCCATTCGTGAGGATCCATGAGACTTCTGCTTAGTTTGTCTGCCAGTGTATTTTTTGTTCCTGGCAGGAACTGTGCTTGCAGATGTACCTGGTAGGTCAGTGCTGTGTTCCACAAAGTTGTGGCTTGTCTGCATAGGGGGTAGGAATGTGTGCCCCCTTGCTTGTTTATGTACCACATAATTGTGGTATTGTCAATCTTTATTAATAGTTGTCCTGGAAGTATTAGGTCCTGGAAGGCTGTCAGGGCATTCTGTACAGCTAACATCTCTTTTTGATTGATGTGAAGATGCATTTGTTCCTTGGGCCACGTGCCCTGAATACATTTGCCTGCCATATGTGCTCCCCAGGCATAATCCGATGCATCCATTGTTATTGTCTGCCTGGCTGTAGGTAAAGTGAAAGGCTGTCCCTTGTTGTGGTGACAGGCCTGGGACCACCATCGAAACTCCTGTTGTAGGCAGGGAATCAAGGTTATGATAGACTCTAGGCTGTGACAAACACTTCTTAGATACCACTGTAGTTTCCTCATATGCAGCTTTGCATATGGAATTAGTAGAATGCAGGATGCCATGAAACCCAGGGCCTGCAGAATTTTTCTTGCAGGGAGCTGGGTCTTTGTTGCCATCATTTGAAAGTAATGAGTCAGTTCCCTTTGTTTGTCTGGCTTGAGATAAGCCATCTGGGCAGTTGTATTTAAGCTTGCACCCAGGAATATTCTCTTGAGAGGGCACTAGTTTTGATTTCTTTTCATTTACTGTGTACCCTAGGCAAATTAGCAATCTTTTTACAAACGCCAGGTGCTTTAGAAGAATGTCCTTGCTCTCTGCTTGAATAAGGCAGTCGTCCAAGTAGGGATATATTTGAATTTCTTTTTGTCTGCAAAATGCAATTACTGGTGCCAGGCATTTTGTGTAGACCCTGGGTGCAGTAGATAAGCCAAAGGGCAGTGCAGATAATTGGTAATGCATTGAGCCTGCTATAAATCTGAGGTATCTTCTGCACGATTGTCTGATTGGATTTCAAGGAGGCATACCTGCATGTCCCAAAGTAACTAGCCAAGCCTCCTTGCCCAGCATGGGCAGAAGTTGCTGTAGTGTTAACATTTTGAATTTTGGAACATACAGGAAAGTATTTAGGATTGACAGGTCCAGTATTTGTCTCCAGGCTTTGTCTTTTCTGGGTACTAAGAAAAGTCTCGAGTAAAATCCTTGTCCCTGTTCTTCTTGTGGAACTTTTTGAATAGCTCCCATATCCATAAGAGCCACAATCTGTTTTTGTGCCTCTGCCCATTGGTTTTGTGGCAGGTTTGGCATACCTTTTGGTTTTAGAAGCGTGTGGAAGTGGAACCTGTACCCCTGAGAAACTATATTGAGCACCCATTGGTCTTGGGTGATCATGTTCCAATTTTTTGAGAAAAGTGCTATCTTTCCCCCTTGGGGTGCTGTCAACTGGTAAGAGCTTGGCATTTGCAGAAGGAAGTCATTGTGACTGTTTCCTATAAGGCTGTGATTTGTCTTCTCCTTTGGGGGCTGAAGCACCCCACTGTTTAGGTCTGTAGGAGCCTTGGGGCTGAAATCTGCCTGTTGAGCATCTGTATCTGTCTCTTTGTGGCCTGTTTGACACTGGAAAGGACCAAATTTTTGAAGGCCAGTTTCTGCTAAATCTAGGTGGTTGAACCTGTAAGAAATCTTTCACTGTTTGCATTGACTTTGCTTTTCTTTAACACCTCTTCTGCACTAACACCAAACAAAGTATCATGCTGTAATGGAGCATCCAATAATTTTACTTTAACATGGTCAGGTAAACTTTGTTCTTTCAACCAAGCATGTCTTCGAATAACTGAGTCTGTAACTGCAGCTCTACAAGAAGCCTCTAATGAATCAAAACCACATTGCAAAGTATGCTTTCCCACTTGTTCAACTGCATGCAATAAATCCTGCATTTCTTTACTTTCTATATTTGTAACCATTTTCTGCCTTAACAATGATATGAGATACTGTTAATATTTAAGCATGTGAAACTGACAGTTTAAAGCTCTTACAGCTAAAGTAGCAGAAGTGTAAACTTTTACCTCATCTGTCCAGAGCTCTGGAATCCCTATCTGAGGGGACAGGATTTTTGGCAGTGGAAGCTTTAACCCCTTTAGGACCCTGAGAAATTGTTTCTGGGTTTGCAGCGGGGTTTTTGTAAAGACATTTATGAGAGTCAGAGACCCTGTAGTACCTGTCTGGCTTTACTGGTGCAGGGGGTAAAGAATCTGGAGACAGACTGGATTCAGAGAAAACATCTACAATATCAAGCACAGGGGGGATAGCCAGGGGCATGTGCTGAGGCAAAAAAGGAAATCTGAGCCTTTTCTTGGATTCTGACTAATCCTGGCTCTCCTAATGGAAATGCTCCCTCATGGTGTTCAGGGTTTCCCCAAAAGAATAATCCTCAGGCAGTGAGGCTGAAGGAATGGACTGTTCAGCATCAGAGGCCTCATAGGGAGGGAGAGAATAGCCCTGATCAGAAGAAATGGAAACCTGATCAGAGGAGTCATAATCAGTGTCTTGCCTAGGCCTTTTGTCAGGAGGGGGATGGGAGCCCCTGATTAAAGTAATAAGGTCTTCGGCCATTTTAAGCATCTGTTTCTCTGGCATGGATGACTGTTGTGGAGAATGCTGCACTTGTTTCCTTGTCTTTAATGGTGTTTTTGACTTTGCCTTTGCTGCTGTAGTAGCCTTAATTGTAAGCTGTGAAGGCCTGAAAACACCCTCAGATGCCGGTGTCTGCTCATCTGAGGGAATAGTTTCCGTAGGCCCAATACCTTGAGTTTCCACAGGCCTCGGTCTCTCCACGTGGCTTTCGGTTACGGCCTGTGGCTCTGAGGTAGTGGGTGTCAGGGGCTGCGAAGGTGCCTCACTGAGAACCGGTGAATGGCCTAACAGAGGCTTCGTCGTCAGTTTTGGATCGCGGATGCCTGTCTTTTTCTTTGTCTTTGCATTTTTTATACATTCCGGTCGTCTGTTGTTCTGATGGCATTATATAATTAAATCTTCATCCAAAATAATGTAAAGCAAAATCAAACAGACGTTTAATAGTGTGTTTATTGAATCTAGCACAAAACCGACAACTAGTAACGTCGTGGTCAGGGTCTAGGCAAAGAATACAGTAAGAGTGAAAGTCCTTATGAGGTATATGCTTCCCACAAGAAATACAATTATTAACTTTTACTGACATCGGTCTGGAGCAAGAAAACGTTTCCCCAACGGGGTACTTAGCTTTATTGAAGACTTCAGTTCTGAAATTCAATTTTGAAAATCTCAGGAGTCAGCCGACCAGCACTTGCGAACTGCTTTTGCTTCGGGCACTGCGCGGCAAGAAAGACTGAAGAAAACAGCGTCAGTTGCAACTTTTATACCCTGGTGCATTGACGTCAGGTAAGAGGCGACAGCAACTGACGCTGGACCAAGACTTTGGAACTCGGGCCGACTGCGAGTCACCTGCCAGCAGGATAACCCAAGTGTAATGACTGCAACAGTGAAACACGATGAACATCCTGGAAATATTGGATTTTGACTTTGTAAAACTTGTAGGGGACTCCAAAGCATATACCCTACTTCATGCCATTAAAGTTTGGAAAAATATTAAAGGAGATAGGAGGAAGGACAGGGGTAACCAAGTAAATGGGTTCTCTTTCTCTTCTTTCTTTTTTCTTGTTCAGTTTTAAGAAATAAAGGGACTGCAATGGAAAGAGAAGAAAGCCTGGACAAAAGACTGAAAAGTAAAACTGAGATTTTTTTTTTTTTTTTTACTTTTGCATAGGCCCTTGTCTTGTTCTAACAAGTTTTAAGTGGAAGCAAGTAAATATCCTAACAAACTAAAACAATGAGTAAAAAAGGTCACACAGGAAAACCAATTAGTTAAAAAAACACAAAGAAAAATCTAGCAAAGCTAGACTTTCTATTGTGTGATACCTTAAACCTCTTGTATCAGAGGCAACATGGGATATATGCAAATTACTCTTTAAGGATACCAGGTGTTTCAGCTGAATGGCTATTCTAAATATCCACGACTTTTTCTTTTACTTTTAAGTCTATTTATGGACAATTTCAGGCCAATAAAGCCAAACCCTCTAGCAGTGGACATGCATGTTTCTGTCTTCTTATGGCATCATCAGCACAGCATAAGAGGAATCAGTTTGGTAAGACAACCCAACTAATTCCTCTTATGCTGTGCTGATGAATCAGTTGTGTACGACAACCCAGTGTTTCCAAAAGTCAAACGTTCCTCTTATGCTTTGCTGATGATGCTATAAGAAGGCAGAAACATGCATGTCCACAGCTAGAGGGTTTGGCTTTATTGGCCTGAAATTATCCATAAATAGATTTAAAAGTAAAAGAAACAGTCATGGACATTCAGAATAGCCATTTAGCTGAAACGTCTGATATCCTTAAAGGGTCTGTGTCTTTCCGCTTTTCCCGGTTAGGGGTCGCCACAGGGGAACTCCGGTCCGCTAATGATTGGCAGTAGAGTTTTACATGCTGGCTTGCCCGGCCTAACGCACAACCTTCAACGAAGGAATGCCCTTTCACGCATGTTGCCACACAGAAGACGCTCTAACTGAGAATCGAATGGGCAACGTCCAACTGTAAGGCGACAATGCTACCGCAGTGATTTTGCATATATCCCATATCACCTCTGATATAAGAGGTTTAAGGTATCACACAGTAGAAAGTCTAGCTTTTCTAGATTTTTCTTTTTGTGTTTTTGGAAGCAAGCAAATACAAAATTGAATGTAATAAGTTTTCCTTTAGCAAACAAATGTTTACAGTGCAACACGAAAAGCTTGTAGCTGAAAGCAACTGATGAACAGGTTTTCATATTTCTATGGAGACAAACTGTTAAGGGCAATTAAACAGAATACTTTTTTCTTTCAATGGCAAAACAATGTTTTTGGAAAATATTCAAGTAATTTTCTACAACAGACAGCATTTAAAGTAGAAACACAGGCTGCACCCATGCATCTTAGCATGGATAACTTTCATTAAAGGTCAAATCAAGCTCATGTATAAGTCAAGGGAAAGTGTTCCTATTAGAAGGGTTATTTCATGATTCGAAGATATTTACTTAATACAAATGTGCAAAAGTGCAAAACTAAGTATATGTTACGGGGGTGTTTTTTGTTTGTTTGAGGGTTTTCATTAAAAACAGGTTTGTAAGATGTTTAAATAAATATGACAAGACAAAACTGTATAAAAGATAAACCTGCCTAACAGTGTATGCATATAACACAAAAGCTGCAACTACACATAAAAAAGTACAGTTTTGTACCTACCATAAATGTAGATGTCCGATAGGTATGCATCTGCAGTCATAACATATGGGTTGTCCTGCCTCAGGCAGCCCTTCGGTCGGCTGGATTCCAAAGTCAGGGTCTGGCCTCGGCTGATGTCGCACTTTCCCCGACGTCAGAGCGTCTGGGGTATAAAAGCATCAGCCGACGCCATTTTCCTCAGTGTTTCTTGCCCCAGATGCCAGGTGCCCTCTAGGAAGGCCAAATTTGGAGGAATGCAATAAATTCCAAACATTTTCCAAAATATATATACATATATATATACAAACAAATACACCATAATAGATCCCCCAGCTAGCTAATGGAGGGGTAAGCACCCTAGGAATACCACAGAGGGGAAGGAGGGAGGGTAAACCTGACTGCAGATGCATACCTATCGGACATCTACACTTATGGTAGGTACAAAACTGTACTATGTCCTTCAAGGATGCATCTGCAGTCATAACATATGGGTAGAATACCATAGCCAATCTGGGGGAGGAGGTACTAAGAAAAGGATGGTGTAGTTAAGATACCCTGCAGGACTGCTGTAGCAAAACCTGATCTGGATCTGGAGTATAAAGGTAAATTGTAATGTTTGGCAAATGTATGCACGGAGCTCCATGTAGCAGCTTCTAAAATGTCCTTGGTAGCCACCCCTCTTAGGAAGGCTGCAGTGGTGGCTGTGGCCCTCGTGGAATGAGGCCTAATGTTTGCAGGAACCGTCTTTCCATGAAAGGAGTAACAAAATCGAATGCAATTTCCTATCCACTTTGAAATTGTCTGTTTGGAAATTGCTTTTCCTTGCACCCCGGCAGCATATGCTACAAGTAGTTGGTCAGTCTTTCTGTAACTTTTAGTTCTGTCCAAGTAGTAGCGTAGTTGTCTGTGTATATCCAGGGTGTGTAGAAGTTTTTCCCCTTTATTTTGTGGATTTGGGAAGAATGTAGGCAAGTGAATAGCTTAGTTCAAGGATACCCTAGATACCACCTTTGGCATAAAAGTATGATTGGTTCTCAATGAAACTCTGTCCTGATGGAAGATAAGAAATGGCTGTACTGCCATTAAAGCTTGTAACTCAGATACTCTTCTTGCTGAAGTTATGGCCAGAAGGAATGCAGTCTTCCAAGACAGAAACTGTAGATCCGCCGATGCTGCTGGTTCAAAGGGAGGAAGTGTTAGTTTCTCCAGCACAAAGTTGAGATCCCAAGTAGGTAAAGGAGGTTTCCTTGGAGGACTGATGTTTTTGATTCCTCTCAGAAATTGTCTGAGGAGGGGATGCGAGAAGATAGGTGGATCAACATTGTATTCTGCTGAAATTGCTGAGGCATGAAACGTAATGGAAGAATAGGACAGGCCATTGTGGTACAATTCTGCTAAGTATTCCAGAATATGTGCCATGCTCGCCACTGTCACATCTAAGCCTTTTGTTGTGTTCCAAATGAGAAATCTTTTCCATTTTGCTGAGTATGTCTTCCTTGTGGAAGGCCGGTGAGCTTCCATAATAAATGTCCTTTACTCTCTGTGATAAGTTATTCTGAGGGGGGTTTATGGGATTTTCCAGGCAGTTAGCTGCAATGTTTTCAAGTTGGGATGCATGATCTTGAAATTGTTCTGCGTCAGAAGAAGTGGCCATAAGGGGAGAGGCCACGGTTTTGTCTGTGACATGCTCCTCAACAGTGGGTACCAGTGCTGCCTTGGCCAGTCTGGAGCTATCAGAATCACTCTTGGCTGTTCTGCCCTGATCTTCAGTAAAACCTTGGACATTAATGGGAGAGGTGGGAAGGCATAGACTTTTAGAGCTTTCCAGCTGAAAGAGAGAGAGTCCACCCTCCAAGTTTGTGGGTGGTATGTCCTTGAGCAGAATGTCTTCAGTTGATGATTGTGGGGTGAGGCGAACAGATCTATCTCCGGCTTTCCCCATGCTTGTGTAATGAGTAGAAAGATGTCTGGGTGCAGCATCCATTCGTGTGCATCCATGGTAATTCTGCTTAAGCTGTTTGCCAGTGCATTTTCTTTCCCTGGCACGAACTGGGACTGTAGTTGGATATTGAGTTTCAAGCATAGTTCCCAGAGATTCATGGCCAGCCTGCATAGAGGGTAGGAATGCGTGCCTCCTTGCTTGTTTATGTACCACATGACTGTGGTGTTGTCTGTCCTTATTAACAGGTGGCCTTGATGGAGGAAAGGTTTGAAGGGCTCGATTGCGTGTATCACTGCCAGCATTTCCTTTTGGTTTATGTGCATGCGCAGCTGTCCTTGAGACCATAGACCCTGGATACATTTGCCCTCCATGTGTGCTCCCCATCCTCGGTCTGAAGCGTCTGTGGTGATGGTTTGTTGTGTTTTTGGTTTGTTGAAAGGCAACCCTCTGTTGGACTGGCAGGCTTGAGCCCACCACAGGAATTCCTTTTGAAGGCAAGGAATGACTGGTATCAAAGTTTCCAAACTGTGACTGTGCTGAGACCATACACTCCTTAGGTACCATTGTAATTTTCTCATATGCAGCCTGGCTTGTGGAATCAGAATTTTACAGGATGCCATGTAACCCAGGGCCTGTAGGATTTTCCTTGCAGTTAGCTGAGTTTGTCTTGTCAGATTCATGAAGTAATCCAGAAGTTGTTTTTGTTTTTCTTCTGTGAGAAAGGCCATTTGGGTGGTTGTGTCTAGATCTGCACCCAAAAAGGTTATCCCTTGGGATGGAACAAGTCTTGATTTTTGGATGTTGACTGTGTATCCCAGGCCTGCAATAGGTGGATGGCATAGTCCAAGTCCTTTATCAAATTTTTCTTGTTGTCCGCTTGTATAAGGCAGTCGTCCAGATATGGGTAGATTTGAATCCCCTGAAGTCTGCAGTGTGCAACTACTGATGCCAGGCATTTCGTGAATACTCTGGGCACAGTAGATAAGCCAAAGGGCAATGCTGAGAATTGATAATGCTCTGATCCTGCAAGAAATCTGAGGTGTCTTCTGCAACTTTGCCGAATAGGGACATGCAGGTATGCCTCCTTGAGATCTAGAGTCACCAGCCAAGACTCCTTGCCCAGCATGGGAAGAAGTTGCTGTAGGGTCAGCATCTTGAATTTTGGCACAATGAGGTAAGTATTCAGTGCGGACAGGTCGAGAATAGGCCTCCATTGATTTTATTTTCTTGGAACAAGGAATAATCTGGAGTAAAATCCTTGGCCTTGTTCTGAAAGAGGTACCTTTTCTATGGCTTTCATTTGTATTAAGTTGTTGATCTGCTTTAAAGCCTCTGCCCTCTGATTTGGTGGCAGGTTTGGCATTCCGTTTCTTCTTGGCAAAGTGTGGAAGTGGAACCTGTATACTTTGTCTATTATTTGCAGTGCCCATGTATCCCTTGCAATGTAATGCCAGTTTTTTGAGAATAAAGAAAGCTTTCCTCCCAATGGTGCTTCCAATTGAGCCCTGGTCAGCGGAATCAAAGGAAAGTCATTGAGTCTGTCCAGGTGTAGCAGTTGTTGTTGTTACTGCACTACCTCTCTGGTTGGTAGGCTGCCACTGACGGCCTCTGTAGGAGCCTCTAGCTTGCCCTCTACCTCTGGGACGCCTGTTCCTGCCCCTCTGGGATCAGTCCAAGTCTGGAAAGGACCAATTCTTAGTAGGCCAGTTTCTGCTGAATCTCGGTGGCTGTACTTGCAGAAAGCCCTTAACTGTTTGCACAGATTTTGCCTTTTCTTCAAACTTCAAGACCTCCTGAGCTGAGGAACCAAATAATTTTTGTTTTTCCATTGGAGCATCCAGGAGTTTAGCTTTAACATGGTCTGGTAAAGATTGTTCCTTCAACCAGGCATGCCTACGAATAACTGCCCCAGTCATAGCTGACCTACATGAAGCTTCCAGTGCATCATAACCACACTGCAAGAAATGATTACTAACCTGTTGTGAGTTATGTACCAGATCCTGAAGGGATTTACGGTCAAGGGGTTCAGAAGAGGAAAGCTTCTTAGGCAATTCATCTAACAAATACTCTTGGTACTGTATCATATGAAATTGACAATTTAATGCCCTCATGGAAAGAGTTGCAGAAGTATATACCTTCTTTCCCCATCTCTCTAAAGCTCTAGACTCCCTTTCAGAAGGTAGAGGATTTTTGGCAGTGGCAGCTGCAACCCCTTTTGGGCCCTGAGAAATAGTATCTGGGTCTGCAGAATGGGCCTTGTACAGATGTAGATGAGAATCCGGGACCCTGTAGTATCAATCAGGTTTGGCAGGAGCCGGAGGGAGAGAATCAGGGGCTGTACTAACATCATTGTACACATCATCAATAACATTCAAAACAGTAGGTATAGCTAAGGGCCTATGCTGAGGTAAATGTAAAAAGGTCCTTAATCTCTTTCTAGAATCAGAAAAATCCTGACCCTGCCATTGAAAATGTTCTCTCAGAGTGTAGTGTCTCACCAAAGGAAAACTCTTCAGGAGGGGAGGCCGAAAGGATAGATTCTTCAGCATCAGAATCCTCGTAGGCCAAATAAGCCTCCTCCTGGTGATCTGACAACACAGATCCATCCATAGACTCATCTGAAGAGTGTTGGTCAGAGGGCTCAGTCCTGGGCCTTTTGTCTGCTGGTGGTTGAGAGCCCCTGTCCGGGTGAGGCTGAGAACCTCTAATTAAAGAGATAAGATCCTCTGCAAGGCTGAGGATCTGAGAACTAGAAGAAGGTCTCTGAGAGGTAGTCTTGGGAGGCAAAGCTTTAGCAAGTTTAGCAGCTTTAGCCCTGGAAAAAGCCTTAATGGACATGGATGCAGGGAGTCTGGTTGCACCACGTGCAGGAGTAGACTTGTCCAAAGGAATGGTGTCGGACAATTCCTGGGCACTGGTTTCAGTAGGTAGCTCAGTAGCCGACGCAGCCGGGGCCTCCAGGGCCGCGGTGGTCGGTTGAGTGGATTCGGTTAAAGGAAGTACCGAGGATTCGGTTTCGGCCGAAACAGAGACACTCGCGGTAGGCCTAACCGTGGTTTCAGCCGAAACCGCGGGCCGCGAGTGTCGGTCCTTGTCCTTCCGTTTTTTCACCAAATGCGATGTCGGAGTCTCCGATGTCATCTTATATGCGAAATTAGCCCCAAAGAATTCCTCTGCAAACTCCGACCGATGTCTAAGAGTTCGTCGGTTGAAGGAAGCACAGGCTGAACAGGTCGAGACGTTGTGGTCTGGGCCTAAGCAAGGGAGGCAGTAAGAGTGGAAATCCTTATGAGGTATTTGTTTCCCACAAGTTAAACAATTATTTACTTTATCTGACATCGGCTGAGGCAAGAAAGAGTCCCCAACGGGGTACTTAGCTTTTTCGAAGTCTTCGGTAGCTGAATCACAGGAGCTGACCGACCGGCACTTGCGAACTGCTTCTGCTTCGGGCACCACGCGGCAAGAAAGACTGGGGAAAATGGCGTCGGCTGATGCTTTTATACCCCAGACGCTCTGACGTCGGGGAAAGTGCGACATCAGCCAAGGCCAGACCCAGACTTTGGAATCCGGCCGACCGAAGGGCTGCCTGAGGCAGGACAACCCATATGTTATGACTGCAGATGCATCCTTGAAGGACATCGGTTATACATAACATGTGTGAATATTAAGTTCCTATAATAACAGTAACACTTTCCATATTATCTTTGAATATAAATGGTCTCAAAGTATATACACAAGAGAATAGTGAACTATATTAAAAATGCAGAGCACATATAGCTATGCTACAGGAAACACATCTGGAAAGAATTGAGACACATAAACGTTATAATGAAAGGACTTCAGGGTGGTTATTCAACAGAATATCTGGGACAAAGGAAAGGGGGAGTACTTGTATTAATTGCTAGAAGAGCTCCAATACTGAGAGATGTGTAACATTAAGGGGTTACTTGCAGGGAAAGAGGGTTACACTGTCATGCATTTACATTCCATATCAAACTGCTACAATGGCGCTTAAAATTCTGGGAGAAATAATCAGCTTTTTGCAGGAAATATTTACAGGTGGGGATTGGATTTGCAACAGTGGGGCTACATCTGGGGGGGCCTAGAACATAATGAAACAGGTTCGATTTTTGAAGAAAATTATGAAAACATTTGGTATGGAAGATGTGAATCTGGCAGTAAGAGTTATTAGGGAATTTACATATTCCACCAAGGTAAAAAAATGAAGAGAAATTTTATTTCACAGGAGCATGTGCATTTAATTGAAGGTTTTGATAGGCATCCAATATCTATTTCAGATCATTCACCAATAATAACTAAAATGCAGCGTAATGAAATAAAATTAAGATACTGGCACTCTTCACCTATCTGTCAAACCGTGGAAATTACTTGGAAGTTATTAGCAAAGATAGAAATTTCTACAAAAAATATAGCTGGAGAGTAGGATAAAGTGAAAGTGGAGTTTAAAAATAGGGTAGAAATAAAAAAAAAACGGAGAGGGTTAAGAAGTAGCTAGAATTATTTAGAGGGACTCGCAAGGGCTAAAGTACTGAAGTATAGGGAGAATCTCACAGAACTAGAAGAGACGCAACTTCAGAGTGCTAAAAAGAAAATAAGGGACTACCTTGATAATATGCATGAGTTTAGAAAAATTGCTACTAAGCAACTATTTGATAATAATTCTGTAGCATAAAAATATTTAGCACAAGGGATTAGGGAAAAAAAGTAGAAAGGGTTGTTGTCAAGCTTAGGGAGCCTTAGAGATCCAGTAAAGGTATTCGAAAATAGTTTGGAAATTTTATGAAAACCAGTATAATGCAGAGAAATGTGGAAATAAAAAAATAACCAAAAATGAAAATGCTTATGAAAAAATTAAATACGCCAAGGTTAGAGGTAGATGAGGCTCAATTATCAGCAGAACAGAAAAAGAGGAGAGGAGAGGAGATAAAAATGGTGATGTATAACCAATCTACATGAAAGTCTCCAGGAACAGATGGTATTCCTGTGAAGGTATGGAAACTAAAGCAGAAAGAAAGTGTTAAACATCTAGAAGGTTTTGTTTAACAAAATTTTAAGAGGAGGAGAAGCACCAACATCCTAGAAGAAAGCTGTGGTAGCTGTAATACATAAAGATGGTAAAGACCCCTCAAACCAAGCTTCATATGGACCTACTTTGATTTTAAGCCATGATTATAATGTGTTTATGTCTACAAAGGCTAAAAGAATGGCAAAGGTGATGTCAAAATTGATAGATTTGCTCAATGTGGTTTTTGTGGAGGGGAGGCAAACATTTGACAACATTAATAGAAAAATGTTAACCTAGAGGGAAGCAAACAGTAAGCAAATACCACTACTGGTAGGCCTTAGGTTCAAAGGTAGGTACTAGGTTATCTGCCCGAGGGCATTTATAAGTCTAGCCAGTGTGTGTCGGCTTTCACCACCCCATTGATTAATTAACCGATCCTCTGTCAAGCAGAGACAATGAAGTGATCCCAGGGGTGTATTTTCTGTTACCCATCCACTTGTCAAGGTTTCTCTTGAAGAGTGTTAGTGAGGGGCTCTGCCTGATGTAATCTGGAATTTTGTTCTAAAGCATGGGGAGTCTCTGACAGGAATCTATCCCTCCAGCATGTTCTATTTATTGTTGTGGCGAGGTTTAGCTCACTAGAGCGTGTGGCTCGCAGTGACTTGGATTTCTTTAGGTGGAGCATGTCCATCAATTCTGAGTTGGACATGGCTTTGTAAGTCAGGCAGAGATCACCTCTGAGTAAGCAATATGCCACTGAGTACAGCCGGAGTTTTTTCAGTCGGGGCTGCATAGGACTTATGTTTGACACCAGTAATCCTCTTGGTGAGGTACCTTTGTGGTATTTCCAGCTGTTGGAAGTGTCTTGTGAGGTACATAGCAAATGGGACATTGTACTCTATGATGGGTCTAATGAGTGACTAGTAGAGGGGCACTATAACCTCTATTTCTAGATGCAAATCCTTTAGTAATTAGATGGGCCACATACAAGGATTTCCTAACTACTTTGGCAATATGATTGTCAAAGTAGAGATTACTATCTACCTGGGTCCCCAGATCACTTATTACCTCTTCTCTGTATTAAGGGGCTGCCACCTATGTGGTAATTCGTGGGTGTTTTGTTTTTCCCCAGATGGGACAACTATGCATTTTTTGGCATTTAGCTTGAGGCCATGACTTTGACACCAGGTGTCCATCTCAGTAAGGCTCTTTTGGAGGATGTCCGTGTCAGCCAGAGAGTCAGTTATGGCTCCCAGTTTGCAGTCATCAGCGAACTTGGTTAGCCATAGTCCTCCTGTGTTTGCCTTTACTTTTGAGAAGTATATGCCGAAGAGTTGGGGTCCCAGGACTGAGCCTTGCGGGACACCACTTGTGACTAGTTTAGTCTCGGACCTGGAGCTCACTATTTTTACCGTGTGAGTTCTGTCTGTAAGCCAGTTGGCAACCCATCTCGTGACGTGGGGGTTTATTTTCAGGCTGGTGAGCTTTTCTGCAATACCAGAGTGGGGAATGGTGTCGAAAGCCTTGGCAAGGTCAAGATAGGCTGTGTGAACTACCTTTCCCTCATCTATGGCCTTGGTGACTATCTCGAAGAAGTCAACCAGGTTTAGTAGGCATGATCTGCCCTTAACAATGCCGAACTGGGTCGGGTCAAGTATTTGGAGGTTCCCAATGTCCTTGTTAATGAGTTCCATGATGATGTGCTCCATAGCCTTGCAGAACAGGCTAGTCAGGCTTATGAGGAGATAGTTACCAGGGTCAAATGTGTTGTGGAGAGGAATAACTATTGCTGTGCGCCATTTTATGGGCACATAGCCTGTGGAGAGGCTGAGCTTGAACAGCGTGTTTAGGTGGGGATTAGTTTGTTCTGTAGTTCGTGCAAGACACAGCCTGGGACACCATCTGGTCCCATTGACGCTGTGTTTTTGGCTTTTGAAAGGGCTGTTTTCACCTGTGCGTCTGTGATTTTTGGGACACTACACTTTTCCGGTATTGTTGTGGGCCATTTCGGAGGTGAGAGGGGGGTGAAGTTTGCACTGAAACTATCTGCCAGGATGTTGGCAATATCAGTAGGTTCAGTATATTTTGTGCTATTTTGCACTAGTTCAGTAGATATCTGAGAGTTGCCACTTAGATTCTAAACATAGCTAAAGAAGGCTTTGTGGTTATCTTTTGAATCCTTGGCTATTTTTCTTTCGAAGTTAGCCTTGGATGATTTCATGAAGGACCTCAGTTTCTTACTGATACTGATCAGGGATCTCTTTCCTTCTTGGGATTTGCTTTTTTTTTTCTGAACTACTTTCCTCCTTCTATCGTATAGCCCATTTATTGCAGGGGTCCACCAAACTGGTTTCCTTCTCTTAGAGGAGTGAGTCTTGGTTTTGCTAGGGATGGCACGATCCATGCAACCTTGTAGGTGCTCAGAGTGCATTTGTAAAGGTTTCTGCATCTTGGGCACTGTTAACCTTTAGTGTGGGGGCTGTGAAACATACCACCTCTGTCTTAAGTAAGGTGAAGTTTGCTTTAGAAAAGCTTTTACTGTGGTTTTCTTAGTTAGGAGTGGTGGTGGGTTGTGGACATCCAGAGTGATTAGTTTATGGTCTGATCTAACTAGTGATGGGTTGACCACCAGTGTGGAATACCTGTCGCCCATGTTGGTGATGACCAGGTCCAATATGTTTTCACATCTGGTAGGGGAGTTTACCAGCTGATCCAGGGCATTTGAGTTGATGAATTCCAGGAAGCGCTGGGCCTGGGAATTTGTACTCTAATAGTTTTCCCAGTGAATGGTAGGGTAATTGAAATCGCCCAATATCAGGGTGTTTGGTAGAACAGTCATGTTTTCCAGTGTCTCCAGAAAGGTAGAGTGGTGATCCTGGGTCATGGAGGGTGATCTGTAGCAGGCCACAATTTGCATTGCAGATTTGCCTGATGTTAGTTGCACATGGATGATCTCAGAGGTATCATGCTGCGCCACCAACCTGGAGGTGTAGGTACCCTTGATGAATATGGATACAACCCCTCCTTTTGTGTTTCGGTCTGTGTTCTGTGGCCGAAATGTGTGGTTATGAGTTGTAGCCCCATAGTGCTGGGGTGCTCTCTGGTGCCTTGAACTAAGTTTCAGTTACTGCACAGATGTCGACGTTCTCCATACTAAGGAGTGATTAGACTGCGTGCATTTTGAGATTTAAAACTCCTGGCATTGAGTAGCATAACCCTTAGTTTTTTGTTAATTGTGCTGTTTACGGAGGTGGGTTTGACTTTTGAGCCTTACCTAAAAAGGACACTATGGGGGCAGCAAGAGCCCTGGCCAGTATTCAAAAGCCTAGGGATGACAGGTGCAAGCCATCTCTTGCGAAGCAACGAGGCTTGTCGAGCATGTCACCCCAGGCTGACAAACACTGGATCCCCTTTGAATGACACCAGAAGCTTAGCCAATTGTTGAAACTGATCATTATTTTTTTTTTTTATACTGTGGTATAATTTTTGGTGAGGGCAGGATGCTACTCAGGGTCATACCAGCCTGGGCTACATGATCAGAGAGCTCTTCCATGTCTCTTTTCATGTGGTCCAGGGAGGTACGTCTCAGGTCATTCACACCAACATGAACAACGACAAAGTCATATCTGCACTTGTTCTGAAGTGTCCTGAGTGCTTGTGTTATGTGGTGGATTCTGGCTCCTGACAGGCAGCTAACAGTAACCTTCTGCTTATCCAGCCTAGTGAGTGGGACATCAGTGTGCCTGACTATAGTCTCACCTATTATTAGTGTGTTAGGTAGGTTATTTCGCCTTAAGGGCTGTGATTGTGCGGCACACTGATTTTGTGTTTTATGTGTTGTCTGGTTTGTGATGGGAAGTGCAGGTTGTTAGGGTGTCTGCTTTGGAGGTCTCTGATGCTTTTGCAGGTTTTTACTTAAAGCCTCAGGAGTATGATTTTGTGTATTTATGTGTATTTTTTGCCAGTGCTGTTTTAGTAGGTCTGTGTGCAGCTGGAGTTGTGGTGCAAGTGTTAACCTTCTCCTCTTGACTGTCTGTTCCAGGCTTGGGTGGAGACAGCTTAGCTTCCAGTTTAGCTGTATAATTGCATCTCTCGCATATGTTACTGTTTTGTGGTAGGAGGAGAGGGTTGTCTGTGTACAAGAGGCAGTTGTAACATTGCCTCAGGATACCCAGATTCACCAGTTGGACTGGAGAGTGCACCTGAAGTTGCCCTTTGGTCATGCCTGAATAGTAGGGTGAGCTGCTGCAGGTCTTGATGCAGAGAAAGCATTCAACAGAGTAAGCTGGTACTTTATGAATAGGTCAATGGAAGCATTAGCATTCCCTAACAAAATAAGGTTAATTAGGAGAATATGTAAGGGATCAGAGGCAAAAATTAAAGTGTGGGGGGTTCCTCTCTGATAAATTCTGTTGAGGCATCTTCCCTCCCCTTTCTTATCTGCATTACACACAGAACTATTGGCAAACAAAACAAGAGTCAGAAATTCAAGAATATAATTGGTATTGCAATCAAGAAAGGTTGGGCCACTTGCAGATATTATTTTGTACCTGTAAACTAAAAGGACATTTCAGTATAGTGGAACATTCAGAGTCAGTTTTAAGTCTTCTCTGAATGCAAAATTAATATAGCTGTAAACTATATACCCACATACAAACTGGATCAGCAATACCCATAACATGAAATGGTTAGCAGTAAGGGTCAAAAAAATTCTGTTATGGCAGCTAAGGATATGTGGGCAGAAACTAAACAAAAGACAATACAAAAACAGAGAAACTGGAAACTATGTTTTATGGCCAAAGATAGCAAGATACAAGTACTGAAAATGTTTTAGTCCCTTTAGCTTTATACACAGGCACATTTTTAACAACTAGATAAGTTGATAGTTAATAGCAATTAACAAGTTAAATGATTTATCTGGGAGGGGAATTGGCAAGAGTCAAGTGGGATAAGTTGATCTTTCCAATGAGACAAGAAGTTTGTGAATTACCTGATTTGAAGGGGCATTTCTAAGCAGAAAACTATAGTTCAAAGTAGAAAGGGATGATGATGAAACAGGGAGAAGGCTCAAGAAATAAGGAGAGATTGGAATTTTGGATGCAGATCCTTAAGGAGAACAATAATCACACAGAATATTGCATTCATAAAGTAGCAGAAGCTATTATAAGAAATAATCCAACACAGGACTGCAGAAATGAGATTCTGTTGATGGGGATGACTGCAATTAGGGTTACAGATAATAGGTATGAGGAGGCTGGAATTTACTGGAGATAACTGGCAAAAGAACCACGGTATTGGGAGCAAATTAGAGAGGAACAAGTAATAGAATGGGAAGAGGCCAAGAATTCAGTTGGTCTGCATGCTCGAGATTGCCTTCCTTATCAAGGACTGATGCAGTACAGGCAAGCAGAAAGGGATACAGGGATCCTAAGTGAAAGACTAGAACTGGTGGAGTTTTTGGTACAATCTAGAACAGAAGCTGCTGTTAAAAAATGATAACTAGTAGGGCATATCAAATACTGCATGATAAAGTACAGTTTTGTACCTACCATAAATGTAGATGTTCGAGGATCCACATTGCTGCAGTCCTAACTATTGGGTAGTCCGCTGTCCAGTCGGCCCGAATACCAAAGTATATGGCTGACGTCGGTCAGGGCGCATTAGACTGACGTCAGTACGTCAGGGTACTAATACGCATGACCGACGTCATATCCTCAGTCTTTTCTTGCCCCAGATGTCAGAAGACCCTGAAAAGTTAAGGCCAAAACCAAAAAATTCCAAACATACCTGCACCAAAAATATGTACAATATATACAAAATTACCAGAATATAACCACACCTACACAACCACCCCTAAACACAGAGGGGAAGGAGGGAGGGTAAATTGGACTGCAGCAATGTGGATCCTCGAACATCTACATTTATGGTAGGTACAAAACTGTACTATGTTCTTCATTCCACATTGCTGCAGTCCTAACTATTGGGTAGAATCCCAAAGCAGAGGTAAGGGAGGCTGGCAAATCATAAGGAAGCAGGAACTGATAACATGCCTTGCAAAATAGCTGTGGCAAAACCAGCCCTAGACTTAGAGTAGAGAGGAAGGTGATAATGCTTAGAGAAAGTATGCACTGAACTCCAAGTAGCTGCCTCCAAAATATCCTTAGTGGCCACCCCTTAGAAATGCTGTTGAAGTGGCAGTAGCCCTAGTGGAATGAGGCCTAATCCCAGCTGGAATCTCCTTGCCATGATGGGAATAACAAAATGCAATGCAAAACCCAATCCACCTAGAAATAGTTTGTTTTGACACAGGCTTGCCCTGAACCCAAAGCAAAAGAAACAAACAACTGCTGAGACTGCCTAAAATCCTTAGTCCTGCTCAAATAATAACGCAATTGCCTGTGTACATCTAAAGTGTGCAAAATCTTTTCCCCTTTATTTTGGGGATCTGCATAAAAAGTAGGCAAATGAATAGTTTGGTTTAAAGCCACACTAGAAACCACCTTAGGCATAAAGGAAGGATTAGTGCGTAAAGATACCCTATCCTTATGAAAAATCAAAAAGGCTCTACCGCCATAAGGGCCTGCAACTCAGAAACCCTTCTTGCAGAAGTAATGGCCAACAAAAAGCAGTCTTCCATGACAAGTATTTCAATTCAGCAGTAGCCGAGGCTCAAAAGGTTGTAGAGTAAGTTTCTCCAACACAAAATTGAGATCCCAAGCAGGAGTAGGAGCTCTACGTGGGGGTCTTATATTCTTTGCCCCTCTAAGAAATTGCTTGAACAAAGGATGCGAAAACAATGGTGGGTCACAATCATAGTGAGCTGAAATTGCTGCAGCATGAATCTTAATGGAAGAGAAAGACAAACCTTTGTCCAATAACTCAGTAAGATATTGAAGAGCCACACTCAAATTAGGCTCAGAAATCTCCAAATTGTTTGCTGCACTCCAAAATAAAAATCTCTTCCATTTTTCTTGTTACACTTTCCTTTTACTAGGTCTTCTGGCTTCCATAATCACATTTAAAACTTGTTGAGGAAGTTGAGACCTGCTGTCTTTCAAAACAGAATATGCCAGGCTGTTAGATGAAGAGAGTGAAGCTTGACATTGAGCAGGTGACCGTCCCTCTGAGACAACAGGTGTGGAATCAAGGGTAAAGGCCATGGAGGCTTCCTTACCAGACTCCTCAGTAATGGGTACCAGTGCTGCCGAGGCCAATCTGGAGCTATTAAAATCATCCTTGGCTTGTCTTGTCTGACCTTTAGAAGCACCTTTGGGAGAAGAGGCAGAGGTGGAAAAGCATACACATGAAGATTTTTCCAACTGAAAGAAAGAGCATCCACTTTCCAAGCTGTGAGATGAAACCTCTTTGTGCAAAACTTTGACAGCTGGTGGTTTAGTGGAGAAGCGAACAGATCTATGTCTGGAGTTCCCCATGACACTGTCAATTTTTGAAATACATGAAGATCCAGTTTCCACACGTGGGGATCCATGATTTGTCTGCTTAACACATCTGCTAAGGAGTTCTGTGCTCCGCAGAAACCTTGCCTGAAGAGTTAGTTGCAAGCTGAGCGCAGTCTCCCATAAAATCATTGCTTGCCTGCACAATGGGTAAGAATGTGTTCCCCCTTGTTTGTTGATGTACCACATGACAGTTGTGTTGTCTGTTAGAATCAACACCTGCCCTGGAAGAAGTAACTCCTTGAAAGCCATTAATGCAAACTGGACTGCTAACATCTCTTTCATGTTGATATGTAGATGCTGTAGTCTGGCAGGCCACTTGTCTTGTATCCACTTTCCATTTAGATGAGCTCCCAAGCAATGTCTGAGGCATCTGTCGTTAGAATCTGACTCGCCTCTGGCCGGGTCACAGAGAGTCCCTTGTTTAGGTGACATTCCTGAGCCCACCACAAAAATTCCTTTTGAATGCAAGGTATTAGTTGAATGACAGTGTCCAAATCCTGGCAGTGCTGTGTCCATACATTTTTGAGATACCATTGCAGCTTCCTCATATGCAGTTTGGCATTGGGAAGCACCAGAATACAAGATGCCATGAACCCTAAGGCTTGAAGGACTGTCCTTGGTCAGCCCGGACTGAAGAGATAGTTGATGGAAGTAACTGGAAAGATTCTTTTGTTTGTCCGGGGTTAAAAAGGCCATTTGGGCTGCTGTATTCAGTCTCACACCCAGAAAGCACATGTCTTGAGAGGGTACTAGACTGGACTTTATTTCGTTCACAGAATACCCTAGGCATCTTAGCACTGCTATGACATAATCCAAATGCTGTAGAAGGTCTTCCTTTTCTTGAGCTAGAATCAGGCAGTCGTCCAAGTAAGGATAGATTTGAATTCCTTTTAGCCTGAAGTAAGCTATCACTGGAGCCAGAACCTTTGTGAATACTCTGGGCGCAGTGGATAAGCCAAAGGGCAATGCAGAGAACTGATAATGAGAATTTCCAGCTCGAAACGCAGATACTTCCTGCAACTTAGTCTTATAGGCACATGAAGGTAAGCTTCCTTGAGATCTAAAGTTACCATCCAGTGATCTTTGCCCAGCAGAGGTAAAAGCTGTTGTAACGTCAACATTTTGAACTTGGGAATGTCCAGATAAGTGTTGAGGATAGATAAATCCAAAATTGGTCTCCACGTGTTCCCCTTCTTGGTACTAGGAACAGGCGAGAATAAAATCCTAGGCCCCTTTCTGGCACAGGAACTGGCTGAATGGCCCCTATTTGGAGCAACAGAGAAATTTGCTTGTGAGCCTCTTGTCTTTGTAGAGGAGGAATGTCTGGCATGCCTTTGAAAGGAGGCAAGGTATGGAAATAAAACCTGTAACCGTGGTGAATGATATCCAGAACCCATCTGTCTTGGGTAATTAAATCCCAATTTTCTTTGAAAAGAGACAGCCTTCCTCCCAAAGGTGCTGCCAGGCGAGAATGTACTGGCAGCTGAAAAGGCAGGTCATTGGGTCTGCTTACGAAAGGACTGACCCCTGCCCTCACCAGAAGTCTGAGCAGGGGAACTCCTGTCCTAGGCCTAAAAGAACCTTGAGCTCTGCCCCTACCACGTCTAGACCTACCCCTAGACTGGGAATCATAAGCAGGATAAGTCCATCCCTTAGTAGGCCAATTTCTACTAAACTGGAGGCTGCACCTGCAAAAATCCTTAACAGTTTGCATAGACTTAGCCTTGTCCTCCATTTTCTTTAAGACTGCTTCCACAGGCGAACCAAACAACACATCAGACTGCAAAGGAGCATCCAAAATCCTTGTTTTAACATGCTCAGCTAAATTCTGATCTCTCAACCAGGCATGCCTACGAAGAACAGAACCAGTGGCAGCCACCCTCGAGGAGGCCTGCACAGCATCAAAACCACATTGCAAGGAATGTTTATCCACCTGTTCAGACACATGAACTAAATCCTGCAACTCTTTACACTCAATACCTTCTGCCAGAGCATCCACCTTAGATTTCAATTGTGAAAGGAGATAATTCTGATATTTTAACATGTGAAACTGACAATTCAACGCCTCATGGCTAAAGTGGAAGAAGTATACACTTTCTTTCCCCATCTATCCAAAGCCCTTGCCTCTTTATCAGGAGGAACAGGATTTTTAACAACAGAGGCCTTCACACCTTTAGGCCCCTGAGAGACAGTTTCCGGGTCTGCCCTAGGACTCTTAAAAAGATACTTATGAGCTTCAGGCACCCTATAGTACCTATCCGGTTTAACTGGGGCAGGAGGCAAAGAATCAGGATTCAGGGAAGCCTCTGCAAAAACATCCTCCACCACATTCAGAACAGGAGGTATAGCTAAAGGCCTATGCTGGGGTAAAAACAAGAATTCCCTAAGCCTCTTCCTGGAATCAGAGAAATCTTGACTTTCCCATTTAAAATGCTCCCTCATGGAATGCAGAGTCTCTGAAAATGAAAAATCCTCAGGAGGAGAGGCTGAAGGAGTAGAATCATCCACATCAGAATCAGAATAAGGAGGATACTCCTGCAAGTCTTCAGCCGAAGACTCAGAAGCCTCCGAACATTGCTCAAAACTCTCAAACTCAGGTTCCACCCTAGGCCTCTTATCAGGAGGGGGCATAGAACCTCTAATCGTAGTAATCAAATCCTCTGCCATTTTAAGCATATGTTTCTTAGGCAAAGACCCTGAAGCACTAGGAGAAACCCCCACTGAAGCTGAACTTGGCCTGCCTCTCAAAGAAGCCTTGGAAACAGAAGGGAGGCTCTAACCACCTTAGGAAGAGAGGGAAGAACAGCCACCTGAGAAGCCCCTCAGCCTGGCCTACTTCCTCGAGGATACATCCTGTAACAGTAAAGTCTCTCCTGAGACTCCAAAGAAACACCTGGCAAAACCTCCGGCTCCACTGAGCCTTCTAAAGATCCGGCGCCTGGGACTGTCGGTTCTTCCACTCTAGGCTTTGCTGCTTTGTCCTTGCGCTTTTGGCGAAGCGGGCCGGAGCATCCGGCGGCATTTTATAATTACAACGCTTCCCAAAACTAACCTGGCACAGTCTAACCTTCTCTTAATAGTGCGTTTGTTAAATCTAGCACAAGAGCGGCATCCAACAACGTCGTGCTCAGGCCCTAAACAAGGTATACAGAAAGTATGGTAATCCCTATGAGGTATCTGTTTCCCACAAGAAATACAGTTATTCACTTTTTCTGACATCCGGTTAAATACTGAGGCAAGAAAAAACTAAATATTCCCCAACGAGGTACTTAGCCAACTTTGATTCGGTCTGAAACTCTGACTTCAGAAACTTTCAGAACGCCAACCTGCACTCGCAAAATTGCTTCTGCATCGGACCATGCGGCAAAAAAGACTGAGGATATGACGTCGGTCATGCGCATTAGTACCCTGACGTACTGACGTCAGTCTAATGCGCCCTGACCGACGTCAGCCATATACTTTGGTATTCGGGCCGACTGGACAGCGGACTTCCCAATAGTTAGGACTGCAGCAATGTGGAATGAAGAACATTTACAGGAAATCAATCACATGAGGCTAGAAAGGATTGGGAAGACAGCCTGGATAAGCAATTCACAAAGAAACAATGGGAGGTATATGTATGGCTCCCAAATAGGCAGCAAAGTCTAGAAAACTTAAGTTCTTTGCTTGGTAGTGTTTGCAAAGGTACTTTCTTACCAAAATTAGACTCCAAAGAATTTGTCTTCAGGTAGACTGCAAATGTTGGAGGTGTGATGGGGAAGATGTAAATGGGAAACATTTTTGGGAGTGTAATGAAATGACTAAAAATTCCCTGCATACTACTCCATCAGAAATACTGGATGAGCAAATTGGTGGAAGTAGAAAATTATTTTTTGAGCTGTGATACAGAATCAGAATTGACTAGACGTAGGATGGCCTTGCAGAGTTCATTTCAGGTGTCTGCCAAAAAAGTAGTCATTAGAAAATTTAAATCAGAGATTAAACCAACCATACTAGAGGCAGTGAATATAGTAACAGATAAAAGAACTTTAAGTGGGATCTTGAGAAAATGGTTAGAGCAAATTATGTAGAATAAATGGGAGTTGTAGGAACAATACACGCAGAAAAATATTTTGGAGGAGAAATGAGGTTTAAGGGAAGGCAGGAATTGAATGAGCTATGTAATGTTTATCCAACAATGACTGTATAGAAGATTATATGTGAAGTATAAGGTTTGCAACTGAAAATATGTTAATATGGGTTGTTTTCATTTATATAAATGCATGATTACGGTGTCATAAATCATAATTCAAAAAATATGTTTTTTGTTAAAAATAAATAAATAGAGAGTCACAAACAGAAGCTACTCCATGGGGTAGAGGGGTAAAGCATATGGCACAGGTGCCCCAAGTGCGAACAGAATCTCCGGAGTCTGAAGCAGCTGGCAAAGGAGGATGAGTGTGAGCAAACACTGCTTTACTCACCTATCCTGGGAGGAGGCAGGCAGCTCTGTCTCACCACATAGGTGCACATAACAGGAGCACTAGGTGTTTAATCCATGTAGCTCAAGTCTGTTCAGCCTAAGCTGCTGCTGTGTGCAAAGACGCACTGAGTGGAGAGAAACCCTTGAAGGCTTGAAGGGCAGCTACAGGAGACACAGAAGAGCTACCACAGGGGAAGGGGTGCTCTGCTGGGTGGGGTAGACCAACATGTAGGATCAGCAAATCTGGACTGTTCGCTACCACCAGACTTGTGCCACAAGCAGATGAACTCATGAAGGATCCCCAAAGCAACAACCAATGGACCATTGGGTTCCTGCCTGCCTGGCAGTAACAGTCTAACACAGCCATTGAGAAGATGGGCCAGTGGGCCGATTGGGTGCAGACGATCAGGCTCAGTCCTGAGAAGACCTGAACTCATGGTTCCAAGAAAAAAAATTGCTTAATGACAACTCTCTCAAAAAGAAAGAAAATGTGCAAAGATAACACCGTTAAATCAGAACATCAGTGATGAACCCAGACAGATATTGTCAGTCTAACACTTAACTGTGACACTAAGGACTGAATGCTACATTTATAATGCATTCTTTACATACCTGAGAATAATTTAAACCAATTTAAATGTGTTACGTAATGCACACCTCAATGAATGCCTGTGGGCGTGTGCACACATACTACAGTTTTAATGGTAATATACTAGCCAGATGTAACTGACACATCATGCAGTACACAAGTCTTACAGAATTTCAATATGAATACACACCTCAGTGAAGACAGACCACCTCTACTCAGCATCTCTTTTATGCACTGTGATATTTACCTGATAAACAGGCAAGTGGGCTAGTCATCAGACCCTTTTCAGCATGATCTAGGTTCCCTAAAAGCACACATTTACAATTCATACATTTGATTCAAGAGAATTCATGTCTGTTTAGCACTTGATACAATTACAAAAGATATACAACATGACTGAGGAAATTATATCTTTACAGAAACCCTACCACATAATACTTGCATTCAAGAGTTACTGTTTTGATGAAATTAAATCAATAAAAGGTGTTTTTGTACACTCCAGCAGAATGTTTCAGAGTTAATCAAAGCAAATAACTTTATAATAATACTGTGTGAAGTTATTGAATTGTTCCTTCAACCAAACTATTTTCTATAAGACATTTACATTCATATTCAGCACACAGGTGTGCCTTGATTGTGGACTGAAAACCTAGTATCAGCAGGAAACATTTTCCAGTAGTCCGGCTCTATTTTAAAAGTAGGCCCTCTTTCCTATGTATATACTGAAATAAGGCCTAGTACAGTCAGACTACACTCTCACTGTTTCTTTTCAAATAGATCAATGGCGTTTTGACAGAGTTTTAAGAGATGGGGAATACTGTAGTTTAAATTACTTCAAATATTGCAGCACATAGGTAGCTGCACTAGTCTTAGAAAATGTGTCTTTTGAAGCATCAGGAAATGGGTTCTGGGGTGTGGTAGACACATCCATTTACAACTCTTGTTGACTGAGGTTTGCAGCATTGCTGCTTTAATGAAATACTATTAAAGGCATGTCACATTCCTACACTCTAACTCTGAGAGCAGCATATTTCTTTTGTAAGTGCTCTTCTAGCCTCAGATGAAATATGGTTACAAACTTAACTGTTGGAGTACCCTACCTGCTGCTTCTGCATATTCTTTGTAAGTGACAGTGGGGTCTAGAAGTATACCAAGATATTTTCTGAGAACATCTGGCAGATGCCATTGTTGAAAGTGTGTTTTATTTGTAAGGGATTTGTGGCTGTTTGCTTTGTTTTGGGTGATCCAATTACACAGGGAGAAAAAATGCTTTTGCTGTGCTTCACCTGATGAAAGCATTAAACATGTATCATCTGTATACAAAGCTATGTTTAGAACTAACAGGCGTTTCTTTAGCCAATTCTCCAACAGTGTAAAAAGAAAGTACAGTTGTGTACACTTACCATAAATGTAGATGTTCGACTGTATTCACTGTTGCAGTCATCATACTTGGGTTATCTGCCTGCAGGTAGCCCTCAGTCTAACCGAATACCAGAGACTTAGTATTTCTGCATCAGTTGCTGTTGCTCCAGGTCTGACGTCAGGTTGTCAAGTGTATAAAAACAGGCAGTAGACGCCATTACATTAGTTTTTCTTGCCCCAAATGTCAGGAGCCCTCCAGTAGGGAGCTAAGCTATGGTGGAAAAATCTCCACCAGTAAAAAGTAAATACCAATACCCCTGCAAGGAGTGGGTAGTATGCACAGAGAGGAGAGAGAGTGAGATGGGGGCTGGAGGGAGGGAAACCAGGACTGCAACAGTGAATACACTCAAACATCTACAATGATGCTAAGTGTACACAACTGTACTATGTTCTTCGTGTTTCACTGTTGCACTCATGACACTTGGGTTGATTCCCAAAGCTGTAGAAAGGGTGGAAGGCAGTCAAGAAGTGTTTGGGCTGGCTAAAATGCCCTGTAGGACTGAAGTTGCAAAACCCGCCCTGGATTTGGAAAATATAGGCAGGTGGTAATTCTTGGTGAATGTGTGTACAGAGCTCCAGGTAGCAGCCTCCAGAATGTCCTTGATAGGGACTCCCCTGAGGAATGCTGTAGAGGTAGAAGTTGGCCTAGTGGAATGTGTTCTGATCCCCTGAGGGGTTGGTTTCCCATGGTGTTTTTAGCAGAAATGGATACAGTGTGCTATCCATTTGGAAATGGTCTGTTTTGAAATGGCCTTGCCTTCTGCCCCTGGTGCAAAACTGACTAGTAACTGGTCAGATTTCCTGAAGGGCTTAGTCCTATGCAGGTAGACTCTGAGCTGTCTGTGCACGTCCAAGGAGTGCAGGATTCTTTCCGCTTTATTTTGAGGATTAGGGAAGAAGGTTGGCAAATGAATAGATTGGTTGAGAGCCACACTGAACAACACTTTGGGCATAAAGGAAGGATTAGTCCTGAGGGAGACCCTGTCAGCATGAAAAATAATGAAGGGTTCCACGGCCATAAGTGCTTGTAGCTCAGACACTCTTCTAGCTGAAGTGATGGCCAAGGAGCAATGCTGTTTTCCAAGAGAGGAATTTCAAGTCTGCTGATGCTGCAGGTTCAAAAGGGGACAGTGTGAGCTTTTCCAGTACAAAGTTAAGATCCAAAGCAGGGATGGGTGCTCTCCTTGGTGGCCTTAAGTTGTTTGCCCCTCTCAGGAACTGTTTGATGAGAGGGTGAGAGAATACGGGCTGCTCAGAGTTGTAATGAGCCAAGATGGCAGAGGCATGGATCTTAATGGAGGAAAAGGATAGGCCTCTGTGGAGTAAATCTGCTAAGTAATCCAGGATTACAGGTAGGGAAGGCAGAGATGTGTCCTCTCCTTTACACTGAATCCAGGAGCAATACCTTTTCCACTTATCAGCATAGGACTTCCTTGTACTGGGTCTTCTGGCTTCAAGAATGACGTCCAGTACCTGCTTGCTTAGGCTTGACACTGGGGGAGAATTCAAGGAATAAGCCAGGATGCAAGACTTCAGGTTTGCAGATGCAAGATCTGTACCCCCTGCTAAGTGAGCAGGGTGGGGCTCTGGGGTAGGTGCCAGGGTGGCACCAGTGACAGGCTGCACAGGAGTGGGTACCAGTGCTGGCGTGGCCAGTACGGGGCAATCAAAATTGTCCTTGGACTGTCCTGTCTTATCTTGAGCAATATTCTTGAGAGAAGGGGCAGAGGAGGAAATGTATAGATTGAGAGTTTCCATGCCCTGCTGTTAGGTGTCCTGGTGCAGAATTTGCTGAGCTAGTAATTGCAAGGGGAGGCAAAGAGATCCACCTCTGGTGTCCCTCATTTCTGAATCAGAAGGCTGAAGGTGCTCGGCTCCAATTGCCACTAGTGTGGGTCTAGGAGATTTTCTGCTCAAGTCGTTTGACAGTGAGTTTTGTTTGCCTGGCAGGAATTGAGCTTGCAGATGGACCTGCATGTCCAAGGCCGTGTTTCACAGGGCCATGGCTAACCTGCAGAGTGGGTTCCCCCCTGCTTGTTGATGTACCACATAACTGTGGTGTTGTCTGTTTTTATTAGAAGGGGTCCCGGTAAGAGTAGGGATCTGAAAGCTTAAGAGCATGCTGCACAGCTAGCATCTCTTTTTGGTTTATGTGCAGATGAATTTAACTTGGAATCCAGTAGCCCTGAAATCACTTGTCATCCAGGTGTGTCCTCCAGGCATAATCTGATGCGTCTGTGGTTAGGGTCTGGGCAGCATGGGGTTGAGTAAAGGGTAGTCCCTTGTTGTGGTTGCATGCTGCTGCCCACCAAAGAAAATCTGTCCTTAGACAAGGTATGACATGAATGATGGTTTCCAGGTCCTGAAAATGTTAGCACCAAAGACTTAAGTACCACTGAAGTTTCCTCTTATATCTGGCATCTGGAATTAGTAGGCTGCATGAGGCCAAGAACCCTAGGGCCTGCAGGATTTTCCTTGTGGATAGCTGGGTTCTGTGGCCATTTGACTGAAGTAGTCTGTCAGATAGGCTTGTTTTTCTGGTGTAAGGAATGCCATCTGGGATGCTGTGTCCAAGCTTGCTCCCAGGAATACAATCTTTTGTCTGGGGAATAATTTTGATTTCTTTTCATTGATGGTATACTCCAAGGAGGTTAGAAGGTTTTTTTTACAAATGTCAGGCGCTGCAACAGCATTTCCTGACTATCTGCCTGAATCAGGCAGTCATCCAAGTACGGGTAAAATTGATTTTCTCTGCCTGCAGTAAGCATTTGCTGGAGCCAGGCATTTTGTGAATACTCTGGGAGCAGTGGATAAACCAAAGGGAAGTGCAGAGAACTGATAATGCATAGATCCTGCCCTGAAGCAAAGATACTTCCTGCACAAGCACCTTATAGGGATGTGCAGATAGGCTTCTTTTAAATCCAGGGTACCTAACCAGGCATCTTTGGACAGCATAGGAAGAAGCTGCTGCAGGGTGAGCATTTTGAAGTTTGGTACCACCAAGAAGGTGTTTAGAATGGAAAGATCTAGGATTGGGCGCCAAGTGCCCTCTTTTCTAGGTACCAGGAAAAGTCTGGAATAGAACCCTTGACTCGTCTGTTCCACAGGAACAGGTTGAATTGCACTTATAAAGAGCAGGGATTGAACTTGTTTTTGTGCCTCTACACACTGGTTTGGAGGAAGGTCTGGGAACCCTATTGGGATTGGCAATGAGTGGAAGTAAAATTTGTACCCCTGGGATACAATGTTGAGGACCCATCGGTCTTTAGTAATGGAAGCCCAGTTTTTTGCATGATGGGCAAGTTTTCCTCCTAGGGGCACAAGCAGCTGGGTAGAGGTGGGGAGTGGAGCTGATAAGTTATTGGGAATTCTTCCCGTAAGGTGGTGGCTTACCACTCCCTGTTTTTGAAGTGGAGGCACTCCATTGCTTAGATCTCTGCATACCCTGAGACTGTAGTCTGGGGGGTCTGTTTCCCCTGGGTCTAGTCTGAGATGGCCTAGAGGGGGCTGGAAAAGACCAATGTTTCGAGGCACAATGCCTACTGAATCTAGGAGGCTGTACTTGCAAGAAATCTTTGTCTGCATAGATTTAGCTTTTTCTTCCATCTTTTTAAGAGCCTCTTCTGCTTTGGTGCCAAACAGATTGTCCTTATTCAAAGGAGCGTCTAGTAATTTTGATTTGACATGGTCTGGCAAGGTCTACTCCTTAAGCTAAGCATGCCTTCTCAGTACAGAACCAGCGACTGCTGCCCTGCAAGATGCTTCTAGGGCGTCAAAGCTACACTGCAATGTATGCTTGCTGACTTGGCTTGCAGAATGCATAAGCTCTTGTAATTCTTTATTTTCTGCACAGTCCATAAAGGTAGCTATTTTTTGCTTAATAAGTTCCATAATATGCTGTTGGTACTTCAGCATCTGAAACTGGCAATTCAAAGCCCTAATGGCAAGAGTTGCAGAGGTGTATACTTTCGTACCCAATCAGTCTACAGCTCTGGAATCCCTCTCCAGAGGAGTGAGATTCTTAGCTGTAGTTGCTTTGATACCTTTGGGCCCCTGGGAGATTACCTCTAGGTCAGCAATAGGATTTTTTTAAAAGGAATTTGTGAGAATCAGGAACCCTGTAGCATGTCTGATTTCCTAGAAGCAGGGGGTAAGGTATCAGGAGTTAAACTGGATTCCATAAAGATATCATCCACATCATCCAGGACTGGGGGTATTGCTAACAGCCTATGTTGTGGCAAGTCTAGAAATTCTGAGTCTTTTTGGACTGAGGATAGTCTTGGCATTCCCAGTGCAAATGCTCTCTTAATGTGTGTAAGGTTTCACCAAAAATCCTCTGGAGGAGAAGCAGAGGGAATAGATTCCTCTGCATCTGAATCCTCATAAGCAGATAAAGGCATGTCTTCATAATCAGATACCTCAGAGTCATCAGACTCTTGGTCTGTTAAAGCTGCTGGGGACAGGTCGCTTTTTCTCTTAGCAGGGGAAGGCTGACTTCCCCTAATCAGCATAATCAGGTTTTCTGGCGTTTTAAGCATTTGATGTTGTGGCAAGGAAGCAGGTGCATGAGTTTGGGTAGTCGTTTTTTTAGGCATAGTGCATACTCTTGGCCTTAGAAACTCGGTAGTTTTAGACAGAACTGAAGACGCGAAAGAAGTTGTCTGTTTGTGTCAAATATCAGCGGTGCAAAGAACTTCCTCAGAAGCCAGTGCCTGCTCAGTGGCTCCGGACCCATCCAAGGTAGAGGCATCCGCAGATTGCGTCCAAGAAGAGTCTCGCTGCATACCGGACTCCGAACGGGTCTTGGTAGAGGCCTGCAAATCCACCGAAGTGGGCATCAGGGGCTGCGAAAGCGCCTCACTGAGTACCGGCAAACTGGCGACTAGCTTAACGGAAGCGTCTGCAGCTTTGGACCTGTGAAGTCCTTCTCTGTATTTATCCTTACTTTTTATTTGGTACATCGGTAGTCGGATGGTTTACCAAAGCCATTTCGGAATACAGAGATCGAGAACGAAAGTATTTAGCGACAATAAGGGCCCGATGATGAATAGTGTGGGCGTTAAACAAGGCACAAAACCGACAGCAGGGGACATCGTGGTCTGGGCCTAAACAGGTGACGCAGTAACAATGAAAATCTCGGTGTGGTATTTGCTTTCCACAGGCAAGACAACTGTTAACTTTTTCTGACATCGTTTAGAGCAAGAAAAAAGGATCCCCAATGGAATACATAGCTTTAGAAGACTTCAGGATAACTCAATTCGATAACGAAAACTCAGGTAGTGGCTGACCTTCACTCGTGCGAACTGCTTCAGGCTCCTCGGCAAGAAAAACTGATGTAATGGCGTCGGCTGCCTGTTTTTATACCTGGAGCGACAGCAACCGATGCAAAAATACTAAATCTCTGGCATTCGGGCCGACTGAGGGCTACCTGCAGGCAGATAACTCAAGTGTGATTGACTGCAACAGTGAAAAATGAAAAACATTGGAGCCTTGAAGGACTCTATGTGAGGTACTAAACATATTACAGGAAGGTATCTAACACATAATACAATGTCCTGATTTATATGAAGCCTTGAAGCTGATTAATAATGCCATGGCCAAAGCAACTTTTTTCTCATTTATACAAAAGGTTATAGTCTACAGACACAAAAAAGGTGCATTATATCTAAAATCCTGCCTGTAAATTGTTTACAGTAATATGAATGTTAAGACTATCTGTCAGAATAGTTGCTGCTCTGATGAAATCATCAAAACTATGATCAGAATTTTAATAGATCACATTTGTTTATGTGACTAATTATTTTATCAAATACTTGCAAAGAAAAATTGCTGACGTGTCAGTATATCAGTTTGGGCAAAGACATGATGAATGCACTTTTAAAACTATGAAGTCAGTATTTTTCTTGTAAGGGACAAGATGAAAGTGTAAGCTAGCAGTTTAGAAAAAAAGGGTGCCTGTCATTTACAGAAATATTTTATGGTTTGATGCCTACCTTGCATTTTTTTACTATATGCCTTGAGGTGATATATAGTAAAAATAAGTTCATATTTTCAGTTATATTAGACCTTCATAAAGTCAAACACATAGGTCTTCATGATAATAGAGAATATATGAACTGTGGGCAAACTTCATTAAGCATGTTAATGTGTAACCCATTTTCATAAACAATGCATTTTTATTGACACTACTTTTTGACTATCAGAAAAATGTGATCTCTTGAGTTTCCTTCCTCACCTTTTTCAGTGGTGCAACTTTAAAACAGCAACAGTGGTGACAGAAATCAAAGGAACGTTAATTTAAAAAATGCCTATACTGCAGACCAGCCAGAAATGATGGATACCCTTTTTTCCATTTCTAAGGCAGAACTGGTCAACACTGCAGTGCAATACATCAACACCTACTGAGCCTTCAGATTATGCATTCATTTTGTTCTCTACTGTACTAGCATCACAAAAGGAAAGTATCCCTCTTAGGGTTGCCACCTTCTCAAATGCCCAAAGTGGGACATGTCCTGTAGAAATGTCAGATTTTCCAGGACAAGACATACCTACAGCCGTGCATAGTACAGAACTTTACTTTTTTGAAGAAATAAAAGCTTATTCTAGTAACATTTGAATTGCTTATGCTACTTCACAACATATAGAAGTTTCATATATAAAATAACTGCTTTATGCAACTATTAAAGAAACTTAGGATATAATTTTGTCCTGTAATCTCAGGACATTTGCTATGTCTTGATTTTTCTCGCAGGACACAACTGCCTAAAGAGGGACTGTCCCTCGCAAAGTGGGACAGGTGGTAACCCTAATCCCTCTATGCCATCAGGCCAGCTCTTACAAAAAAAATACTACAAAATCTACAGTGAAACTATCCTGACTGGCAATTAAGCATCATTTGCTTCTACTCTGCACCCCCCCCCCCCCCCACACACACACACCTTTTTTTTTTTTTTTTTTTTTTTTTTAAAACATACCAACATTTGCATACTTCAGTCTAAGTTCTCTTTAATTAAAAACTGTAAGTAGCTCCCTGAAGATTCTGACTTTTCTTATATTTGTATATTAATTATATGATTAGATTAGTCAAGTCACTTTTCAGTAACAGCCTAACAAAGAACAAGAACAGAAAGAGTACTGATCGGCAAAATGAACATACATTAAGCAGGAAAACATCGGAGTACTGCTGAACAGTACTATCAACCACTGTCCCTAAAGCACTCTTTCAGTTACAGGTAGACATTTCACTTTATCTAGCAGACTGCAGAGTTAAATTGAGAGTCGAGCAAATCTTATTTAATGTAGTCTGTAGCCTGTATTGCAGGCTGAATGAAATGTCAGCAATGATGAGCTGTATTCCAATTTAGGTACTATATCCGCTTTGGCCAAGACTGTTCTAGCTGCTGGAGTGAAAAGATGGGAAATTCTGTAACAGTTTCAGTTGGGAGTGAAGTTTACTGAAGATGTTGTCAGAGTAGATATAGAATGTCTAACTCAAAGAATTACAAAATTCAAACAGGCCATGCCCACGGTGTTTCTGATTTATTAAACATTAAGACATTGAAAGTACTTCATAACTCAACCCAAAGTCTTTAGATCAGCAGAGTATAGATGAATATTACTGTTCTACCTCATGAAACATAACTGTCTAGACCTACCAAACTCATTCACATACACCCAATTAATTGCAACCTATAAACTAAAAAATAAACACTCCGACTGAGCAGTTCTTAGCTCACTTCTCCACAACTACCTTCCAAATCAACCACTATGATCAAACAACAAGCTCCCCCACCATCCATGAGCCACAACACAGGTAGCCACTGCCTTTACTTTGAGTGGCAAAAACTTGGCACTCAGTCCCAGTAACAGTCAGATCATCAAATATTCAAACCTTTTCACCAAATATTCAAACATTCAATTGTCTTTAAAGACTTTGCTGCATAAATTAAGGCTATGCTCCTGCTGTACTTCCCTTTTCCCTCCCCCATATCTCTCTTCTCATCTATGACTACACTTCATTCCTCCCTAATATATGGTACTGCAACTGAAGACTGCACTCTGTTCAACTTTCGTCAATTGTAAAATAAACATTTTCTTTCACTTATTTGTAATATAAAACAGGTTTCTCTTGAGTAAATTATCTTTAATCGCAAGACCTCCACTGAAAAATCGCCTTTGACTGGGAAAGTTTGACTTGGCAATCAATAAATAAAAATTAAATTGTTGGCAACTTATTTCAGATTAGCATTTACTGTCTATGCCAGCTTCATAAACAATGCATTTTTTGAAACCTTGTAATGGTTTACTAATGTTCATTGCATTTATAATGTATTCCTAAAACTAACAGAAAACCTTCCCCCTGCACGAAGCAGAAAAAAAGATGACCAGAATTTTTCAAGAATGGTTCCTTCTAATATATTAGCATAAAATTTCTGACTATCGAGCGAGGATATATATAGTTTTATTATCAATACCCAATTTTCTTGTTCACTCACTTGCTTCTCTGCATCGTCTTCCTTTTTAACCGTATCAGCAGTTTCTTCTTTCTGGAAGAATAAAAGAACAAAAGAAATTACAGTTGTGTGAAGTATTCACCAAAATGCTAGACCCATGAAGAGATGCAAAACAATGAATCTCCACACTTGTTACTTCTCCACTGAAGATGCATTGGTCTATCCAATTTTTACACACTTGTTCGCTTCCCTGTGAAAGCCAGTTAGCCTTGCAATGGCACCGCTAATTATGTTTGGTGGCAATCAGACTCCTAACATGACTAGTAATATAAGCAAATAAATTAGTTCATTAAGACAACAAACCTTCTTGGTAAAAAATATTTCTGATAGACAAATTATATAAAATGCATACATTGTAAAAAGAAAGTACAGCTGTGTGCACTTACCATAAACGTAGAAGTTAGACTGTATTCACTGTTGCAGTCATCACCTGTGGGTTATCCCTGCTGTGTGGGTCTACATTATATAGTCGAGGTTTCAAAACTTCGAACCTCACATGAGCGAACTCATATGAGCGAAGTTCGTAACTTCGACTATATAATAACATAAAAACAACAACTTACCTTACCGCTCTGAGCAGGAGGGCAAGCCCCCCTTCACCCCCCATGTGGCGGGCTGCACCCCCACACCCCCCTACTTAAATATACCAACTTCGAGAACGCACATTAGTGCAGAAAGGGAAAATTTCCCATTCTGTGCGTGAAACGCCGTTGACTTTCACCTTCGACCCTTCCGACGTTCGATCATATGATGTCGACCATCTAAGATTCGAACATCGGAACAGTCACTCATATAATGTAGACCCTTGCTGTTGTAGCCCTCGGCCGGCCCAAATAGCAGAGTCAATGTTTTTATGCATCGGTTGCTGTCACTTGCTGCCTGATGTCAGGTCGTCAGGGCTAAAAAGGAAGGCAGCCGACGCCATTACATCAGTTTTTCTTGCCCTAACCAGTCAGAGGCCCAAGTAAATGTGGTAAAGTGGCCCTAGTGGCCAAAAGCCACCGTCAGAAATTTAGGTCTCCCTAAAGAAAGGATATAAAGGGGAAGGAGCATGGGAAACCAGGACTACAACAGTGAATACAATCGAACATCAACATTTATGGTAAGTGTACACAACTGTACTATGTCCTTCGTGTTTCACTGTTGCAGTCATCACCTGTGGGATGATTCCTAAAGCTGAGGTGAGGGGTGGTAGGATTAGTAAGAGACCTAAGAATGGGTCAGCATGCCCTGCAGAGGCAAACCCTGCCCTAGCCTTAGAAAATACAGGTAGGAGGGTAATGCTTGGTAAAGGTATGGACAGAAGTCCGAGTGGCAGCTTCTAGGATGTCCCTGGGTAGGAACCCCTGAGGAATGCTATGGAAGTGGATTCTGCCCCAATGGAATGGGTTCGAATAGACTTGGGGGTGGGTTCCCAAGCAATCTATAGCAGAAATGGATACAGTGCGATATCAGTTTGGAAATGGTTTGTTTGGAAATGGGCTACCCCTTTGCCCCTCGGGAAAAGCGGACAGGTAGTTGGTCTGTTTTCCTGAAGGGTTTAGTACGTTCCAGATAGTATCTGAGGTGAGTGCAGAATTCTTTCCCCCTTGTTTTGAGGATTAGGAAAGAAGGTGGTTAGATGTATGGCCTGGCTGAAAGTTACATTAGATACCACCTTGGGCATAAAGGAGGCATTAGTCCTCAGGAAGACGCTGTCTGCATGGAAGATGATGAAGGGCTCAATGGCCATCAGTGCCTGAAGTTCTGAAACCCTTCTGGTTGAGGTGATAGCTAGCAGAAAAGCAAGGAGAAAAGCAGTCTTCCAGGAGAGGTATCTTAGTTCTGCTGACGCAGCAGGTTCGAAGGGTGGTAAGGTTAGTTTTTCCAAACATAAATCAGGTCCCAGGCTGAAGTGGGTGGCCTTCTGGGAGGTCTGACATTAGAACCCCCTGTGAGAAATTGTTTAATCAAACAATGGGAGAACAGGGGTTGTTCTGTATCAAAATGAGCTGAAATGGCTGAGGCATGGATTTTAATAGAAAAGGCTTTTCTGGGGATAGGAAGGCCATTTAGGATGCTGTGTCCAGCAATGCTCCCAAGAAAATGATCTTCCTAGAGGGTGTTTGCCTTGATTTCTTCTTGTTGATGGTGTACCCTAAGGAGCTTAGGAGGGTTTTGACAAAGAGGAGGTCCTTCAGGAGCTTTTATTTGCAATCTGCCTGAATGAGGCAGTTGTCCAGATAAGGGTAAATCTGTACATTTTTCTGTCTGCAAAAAGCTATGGTCGGGGCTAAGCATTTGGTGAATACCCTGGGAGCAGTAGATAAAGTCAAAAGGTGGCACAGAGAACTGAAAGTGTTGTGAGCCTACTCTGAAGTGAAGGAATTTCCTGTAGGATTCCCTTATGGGGATGTGGAGGTAGGCATCTTTTAGATCTAGGGTAACTAACCAGGCATTTTTGTCCACACAGGCAGCAGCTGCTGCAAAGTTAGCATTTTGAATTTGGGGACCACCAGGAAGGTGTTCAGAATGGATAGATCCAGAATGGGGTGCCAAGTGCCATCTTTTCTGGGAACAAGGAAGAGTCTGAAATAAAAGCCTTTGCCTGTTTGACCTGAGGGGACAGGTTCTACTGCCCCTTGGGATATGAGAGCTTGGACTTGTTTCAATGCCTCTGCCCAATGATGTGGAGGTAAGTCTGGGTACCCTCTTGGAACTGGGAGTTCACTGAAGAAGAATTTGTATCCCTGAAAAATTATCTTTAAGACCCATTAGTCTTTTGTTCCAGAAAGTCAATTTTCTTTGCAGAGAGAGAGCCTTCCCCTTAGTTTTTAGTGAATGAAAAGAGGGCAGAGGGGGGAAAGGGAGTCACAGAGTTTTTGCCACAGAGGGATGGCTTAGAACTCCCTAACTTTGGAGCAAAAGTGGTCCACTGTTTGGTTCTCTGCTGTCCCTGGGATAGGAGTCTGGGTGGTCTGTCCCTGCAGGGCTTACCTTGCCAGGTGCAGGAAAGGACCAGTGTTTTGAGGGACACTACCTGCTGAACCTAGAAGGAAATCTTTTACTGTCTGCATAGATTTTGCTTTGTCTTCCATCTTTTTAAGCACCTCTTCTGCTTTTACTCCAAACAAGCGGTCCTTATCCAAGGGTGTATCAATTTAGATTTAACATTATCAGGGAGAGGTTGTTCCTTCAACCATGCACATCTCCTAATGATAGATCCTGACACTGCTGCCCTGCTTCTAGGATGTCATATCCACAGTGTAATGAGTGTTTGGCCACTTGACAAGTAGAGTGCAGTAAATTTGCTAACTCTTTCAAATTGTCAGTCAGAAAAGATTGAAATCTTTGGTTTTAATAGTTCCAAAGTGTGTTGTTGATATTTTAACACGTGGAACTGCAGTTGAGTGCTCTGACAGCTAAGGTTGCAGAGGTATATACTTTTTTTTACCCCATCTGTCCAGAACACTGGAGTCCTTGTCAGAAGGGATACAATTCTTTGCAGGTCTAGCCTTAGCTCCTTTTGGTCCCTGTGTAATGACTTCCAGGTCTGCAGCAGGATTTCTGTACAGGTATTTGAGAATCCGGTACTCTGTAAACCTATCAGGTTTTCTGGGAGCAGGTGGGATGGCGTCAAGAGTTGAGCTGGATTCATGGAAGACATCATCAACCACCTCTAAAGATTGGAGGCATGGCCAAGGGTCTGTGCTGCGGCAGGTCTAGAAACTCTATTAATCTTTTCTTAGACTGAGGGAAGTCCTGGGATTACCAGTGGAAAATGTTCCCTGAGGGTGTGAAGGGTTTCCCCCAAAGGAAAGATATTCTGGTGGGGAGGCAGAAGGAATGGATTCCTCTGCATCTGAATCCTCATAAATGTCAGAAGTTGCTGTTCCTCTTCAAAATCTGAATAATCAGACTCCTCCGAATCCTATTCTGTCAGTATTTCAGGAGAAAGGTCTCTTCCTTTTAGAAGTTGTGGCCTGACTACCCTTGATAAGGGTGATAAGATCCTCTGCCATTTTAAGCATTTGAGCTTGGGGTGGTGCAGCAGGAGTAAAATGGTGGCTAGAGGTAGTTTTCTTAGGAGTAGCCTTACTTATAGGCCTAACAGTATCCATCGGTTTGAGAAAAACGGTAGTTGGAGGAGAAGACGTCATTTTTTGTCTACATTCGGTAGTGCAAAAACCCTCCTCAGAAGCCGGTACCTGTGTCATGGCTCCCAACGCAACCAAGGCAGAGAGAACCAAAGGCTCAGAAGATGAACAAGATTTCCCAGACTCCAAAAGAGTCTCAGTAGAGGCTTGCGAAGGTATCGAATCAGCCATCAGGGGCCGCAATGACACCTCACTGAATTCCGGAGAACTGACGACCTGCTTAGCAGTAGAGTCATTGGAAGCCTTAGCCTTGTGTGATCTCTCTCTTTCTTTATCTTTATGTTTGTTTGGAATATCTACGGACTGTTAGCTGATGGATGCCATTTCGGAATGCGAAGACGGAAGACAAAAATACCTGGCTACAATAAAAGCTCTATGATGAATGGTTCTCGCGTTAAAAAGGGCACAGAACCGGCAACAGGGGATGTCGTGGTCTGGGCCTAAACAAGTGATGCAGTATGAATAAGTCTCGGTGTGGTATTTCCTTTCCACAGGCGAGACAACTATTAAAACTTTTTCAGACATCGGTTAGTGCAAGAAAAAAGGATCCCCAATGGGGTACGTGGCTTTAGACGTTTTCAGCTGTAATTCAAATTCTGGTAGCGACCAACCGGCACACTTGCGAATTGCTTCTGCTATGGGCTCCACGCCAAGAAAGACTGATCTAATGGTGTTGGCAGCCTTCATTTATAGCACTGATGACCTGACGTCAGGCAGTAAGCGACAGCAGCTGACAGAAAAACACTGACTCTGGAATTCCGGCCGAAGGCAACCACAGCAGGGATAACCCACAGGTGATGACTGCAACAGTGAAACATGAAGATCATCTGTGGTGCAGAGAGATGAAGCTGTGACTGTGACCCAGAAAATCAGTTTCTGATTAGTAGCTCAGATGTGGAGGAGGTCAGGCAGAGGAGGATGGAATTAAGTAGCTGTTGGCTCACTCACCTAGTGAGAGGATGGCACCTCTGTCTTGCTACTTGGGTGACACTTGTAGAAAGTACTAGTGGTGCCATCCACACAGTGCAACACTGGTAAGCACCTGCTGTCAAGTGGCTTAACTGCAGGACATGAAGTTACATGTGGTACATGCATTCACCCTCAGGCAGTACAGCATTAATGGAGTTTTGAGAGCTGCCACAGGCCAACACTCCAAGAGGGACAAAAGGAATGGACAAGAAGCTGAACCACTTCATATGGCCTGAATTTTGCAAGAGGGGAAATGGATAATTTGACTGAGTTTCCTATACAGGAACAAAGGGTAACAGGATTCTCACTAACCAGATAATGTCTGGTTCTCACACCAACATAAAAAATGAGCTGAATGGATGAAGGTCGATAAGCCATCAAGCAGGTCTAGCTGAGGTAGAGGATGGGGGGGTGACTAAGGAGCACAATTTGTATAACATAACAGTGCACTGCCTCCATGAATGAACTACCAGTTTATCCAGACTGAGGAAAGAGGGAATGATGTCACAGTAACCTTTCACTGAATATCTACTGTCATAGTAAAATAAGCAACAGAAGTGTACCATCTAACTTTGGGGATTATCTTAACACCAGATCATTTTGGCAGACATGCTGACACCATGAACTACAAGTTTCTGTATCTGATTTGTTTGGCCTCTTAGCAGCTTGAATTTTTCTGTAAGTAAACTGTTTTGTCCTTTACTTGAAAGAGTATTGTTAAGAGAGAAGCCAAAGCACTTGCAGTTAGCCTTGTGACAGCTTGGCTGTGTTGCTAAAGCTCTTGGATCTGGTTTATCTGGTTTGTACAGATATGGATTTACTGAATGGATTGCAAAACAATTTTTTGGCCATTTTAGCTCAAATACTGACACTGAACAAGAAGTTTTGGTATCTGATTTGTCAGGCGTCTTAACTGCAGCTTGAGCTCTCCATCACCATCCTCTTGTTGTGGTTTTAAAAGCTAGTATTCTCTTGCTTTCACCCATTGTGATAATATGATTACCTAAGTTGCTTTCACCCATTGTGATAATATGATTACCTAAGTTCTTCCCTTTTCTTTAAATATTATTGTTAGTTGTGTAAGTGAAGCACTTTCCCAACCATTAGTTTACATAGATCCAGAACACTAAGTGAGCACTCGGCAAACAAGTATTGCTCTTAAGTTAACCTTCCCTACTACAAATAATTTTCACAGAGCTCCCATCTACAAATAATCATTTTCACAGAGCTCCCATCTGCTTATCATCCTTGCTATAATCTGAGAGGGTCCTAAATAAATCCTTTGCCATCCTTGGCAGATAAAAGATTTACTTTACTGTTCTGCACTTTAACAGTTTTATCTGTTGATTTGTTTTGCACTTTAAATTGTTTTCAAGTACTCTTAATATTTTACTGTTTGACTGCTGAGAACTGAACTTTTGATAAGCTTTACTGACAGTGTTACTGTGTAATTTGCTAATTTGTATTTTTGTTGGCAATGTATTAGAGACCTTATTAGTTGCAGGAATACAAAAATTAACACCCTTATTAGTTTGCATCAAGAAAGCACTCTTAATAGCCTTCTAACCCCAATACACAACCCCCTTGTAGCTCAAAAATGACAAGACTGGACATAACAGATATGCAATTTCCTAACTTCTCTGTAGCCAGCATGGTGGAAATGGGCATCTTAAGACACTTTAGCAAATGTCTTATGTTTTCTGATAACCATTTACTCCTTAAAGAATCAGACAGTATGAGAGATGTAATTACATGATGACACTGGAGGCTAAACTCTCACATAAAAGTCCACATCAGGTTATCGAAACCACGCACAGAACTCCCACCTCACATAGCACACAACAAACACAGATTAATTTATACAAAGTCACTTAAAAGCAATCGCCTCAAACAAAGATTGCCTGGACTGCCCCTCAACGTTATGCCTTAGTAAGCCCAACAACTACCACTACACAAAACTTCACTCTCAGTGGAACCCCAAAGACTAAGCCCCTAAGCCAAGCAAACACACTTCCCAGGACTCTAGTCATACAGGACTCCATTTCAGGATATACTGATGCCCATCAAACCAGGTCAAACAAGGAGAATACAACTTTTATTTGTTTATGTGGAGCCAGGATCTGCCAAATGATGCTTGCACTCATTATGCCACAGTTACTAATATGATCCCATCATAGGCCATGTAGGTGTAAATGACAGATGTGCCACCAGGGACTATATAAAGAGAGAGACATTATAAAGATTTCATACTGTGTCTCAGGACAGTATGAGCCTATCACTGAGCATCACATTACCATCACAAAGGATGATGCCACAACATGAGCAAAAAATGATAGATTTCAACAATTAGCTGTCTTTCTGATGTCATTCTAAGGGGACCCAATATTTGTCAGCTTGGGGGACATGGTTAACAGACTGCTTTGCTTTCCCCAAGGATGATCTGCACCTTTCCCCTCTATGCTTTTGAATACTGGCAAAAAACTTTATCCACCCCATACTGCCTTTTTAGGCAATGCCAAAATGACAAACCCACCAACATAAGCAAAATCAACTCAAATGAACCTCAAGGTGCCACTTTCCAATGTCAGGAGCCTAAATAAAAAGCTACACTCTCACCAAGCACTCCTCACATTTGAGAATACAGACATCTGTGGAGTTAACAAGACATGGTTTAAAGCGGCAGAGAGTACCCTGGTAGTACAGGGTTTCAGTGCCTTCCACACTTTTAGATCAGTAGCTGCACCGAGGGCTAGAGGTGGAGGTATCTCGATGTACATCAATAGCAAGCATGCCTCTTGGGTGGTCAAACAGGATGACATGCTGAAGTTTCTCAAGTTGTAGATCATCATAGACAAAATCCAAGATGCAATTTCCTAGCCAGCTATAGGTCACCCTCCATGTGCCAAGAAGCTCACAGAGCTTATTTGGACCTAGTGAAGACACTTCCCATCCAACATAATACCCTACTCATAGTAGACTTTCATAACATCTCTATAGAATGGGAATCCTACAGGAACAGAGATTCCTGGACTTCTTAAATACAAACACCCATAACTAAATAGTGAATACGCACACTAGAGGTTTCCACACACTGGACCTAGTCCTCACAAATATTAGAGGACACTGCACTCATCCCCATCTCATCCTTCTTGGTAAGGTGTGACATAAAGCTGTCTCCTCTGAAATAAAAGTCAACTCTGTAATCCCATTAAAACCAGTAACAGTTAGGAACTATTCCAAGGCAAATTTCCTTTTATTAAGTGACAGTTTGTCAAACTTCAAAGCCCCTCCAAACACAGAGAACACAGCAGCCTATGCCAAATTACTCTCAAACTCTGTACAACCATATCAATGGCTGCATAGAGGTTGCTGTACCTACTAGAAATAGGCCCAAGACTAGTTCCAGAAACAAATTGCCCTGGTGGCATCCCAAATGAAACAGGATATACAACAAAATGAAAAAAATGGCAAAAATCAGGAAGGGTAATTCCCATAAAGATAAAAACTCTCAAACAAAAAGGCAACTAAGAGGTCCAATTAGGTCAAGCAAAGCCAACTTTGAGGTTAAGATAACCTCCTAGGTGAAGGATAACCTTAAGACCTTCAACTATGCCAGAAACTTCAAGGGCAGCAACAGAGCAATACGCTGAACTGGTGGTTAATGGTGCAACATTCACAGAGCCCAGTGATACAGCAAACTTGTTAGTGGAAAAATTAAGTTCCAACTTTACCATCATCTCATCCACAACCATACTTAAAGAAATACCCTCAACCATAACTCCTGCAACTATAACTAGGAAGCATGTACTGGCTGTGCTTGCTAAAGCCAATAATACAGCCTCAGTGGGCCCTGATAAAGTACAGTTTTGTACCTACCATAAATGTAGATGTCCGATAGGTATACATCTGCAGTCATAACATATGGGTTGTCCTGCCTCAGGCAGCCCTCGGTCGGCCGGATTCCAAAGTCTGGGTCTGGCCTCGGCTGATGTCACACTTCACCCGACGTCATAGCTCCTGGGGTATAAAGGCATCAGCCGACGCCATTTTCCTCAGTGTTTCTTGCCGTGCGGTGCCCGAAGCAGAAGCTGTTTGCAAGTGCCGGTTGGTCAGATACAGAGATTTCAGCTACCGAAGACTTCTAAAAAAGCTAAGTACCCGGTTGGGGACTCTTTCTTGCCTCAGCCGATGTCAGAAAAAGTAAATAATTGTTTAACTTGTGGGAAACAAATACCTCATAAGGATTTCCACTCTTACTGCCTTCCTTGCTTAGGCCCAGACCACGACGTATCAGCTTGTTTAGCCTGTGCCTCCTTCAACAGACGGACACAGACATCGGTCGGAGTTTGCAGAAGAGTTTTTTGGTCCCGCTTTTGCATATAAAATGCCGTCTGAGACTCTGACTACTCATTTAGCTAAAAAACGCAAGGAAAAGGACCGACACTCGCGGCCCACGGTTTCGGCTGAAACCACGGTGAGGCCTACCGCGAGTGTCTCGGTTTCAGCTGAAACAGAGTCCTCTGTTCTTCCTTCGACTAAACACATGCAGCAACTGGAATGTCCTCAAAGGTTCCTTAAAAAAAAAAAAAAGAATACAAGGAGTACACAAAATGTTCTATGCTGATTGTCTCAAAGCCCTGTCTCTTAACTGAGTGTCATATAGATTTCTGAGAGGTGACCTTTGTCGAGCATACAAGGCATCCCTGGACCATGTTTTGATAAGCCTTTTGCACATCTGCAAAACAAACATCAGAACTATTAGATTAAAAGACCTAAATTTTGCTTCCAACATAAATAGGACATGTTGGAGAGACAGATGTGTTTCTCAAAGAATTCCCATACTATGGAACAGGTTCCCCCATCCATGTGAAGCAGAGTTCCTCCCTATACCTATTTAAGTGCAACTTGGACCAATGGATGGGTAATCAGAAATTCACCCCTGGTCTGTCTTCTATGCCTCTGATGGACAGAGGCAGTCAGTAAATCACCCCATATATAAATCTGATTTGTGGGTCACATTTGGGTTGCACAGCTAGGCTTATAAGGGTCCTAATGATCCCTAGTCTAATACATACCTATGAACCCATTAAATATGGACAGAATCCCAAAGAATACTTCAGCAGGTAACTCCTAGGTAGTGGAGTCTTGCTTAATCCCTGCTGCATAGCCATGCAAAATCCAAAGTGGTCTACGAATGCATAAAAAGTACAATAAACTACTGCCTCAGCTGCATACCTTGAGCAAACATATAACTTAAAAAAAAATGCAAATACAATTGCAGATCTTGAAAGAAATAGCCTGAACAAGGCCTTGAAGTTTGCTGTATATTCTAGAACAAACTAATACAATAAACTAGTCAATTTCATTACTTCCGTATTAACAGGCAAGCCCCCTCTTCAAAGTCATCAGACTTCCAGAAATCATAGTTCCTTCTAGTAACTATCTCAAATGTTTGTAAACATACAATTAAAAAAAAAAAAAAAAAAAAAAAAACCTTGCTTGTGTTCAAGTAAAAAAGCCGACTTTACCTTTGTCCTAAGAGTTTATATATAGTCAGTCACATGACTGATCATTACACCTTGCAGTTCAGAAGTTCCACTTCCAAAAATTAATGGATAAAAAGATAAATTTCCAAGAAATTTGTCTTAAACCCATTGAATTTCTTCAGAAAAAAAAAAGAGAGTTAATTTATCGGTAAAAGATGAAATCCCAGATGAAAAAATCTTCATGGAGGGTTTTTATGCAAATAAATAGTCTACCTGAAGGATTATCTACCACTATAAAATATGATAGAAATACAGGTTAATAATGCTTTACAGTCATGCAACTTGACTAAAAAGTAGGCTAGAAAAGGTTTAAAATATGTTTGATACAATTCAGCAACCGTGGAAATGGTCAGTAAAAAGGGCTTAAGGCCTGCATTTTGCCCACTCAGAAAATAAAACGTTACGGTAGATCATCTATAAGTTTATTAGATCTTTTAAAACTCCAGGTGAAAGCATGCCACTTAGAGGAATCAAAATCATTCTCCAAGATTAAAAACTGAGGGACTTCATGCTGGAATAATAAAAGTAAGTCTGTAAAAGTGCACATACAGCAGAAGATATTCAAGTAGCAGGGTTACTTACTGCAGTAGGACTCCTTATCCATGAAACTTGACCACTGGTAGAGGTCCACCCCTTCCATAGCTTTTTTGTTTCCTCAAAGCACATATAGAGTTCTATACTAGCCCAGATGTTGGCCAATGCAATACTAAAGCAGAGTAGTTATATAGTGTGCCTCTGCTAGAAGCAAATAAAGTCCCATGTACGCAAACAGTGAAATCCTAAAGTACCAAATGCAAGCATATTTTAAAAAGATGCCAACATACTCTCAACCTAGAAACATCAAAAATCTGGACAAAGGCCCATGAAAAGTAGATATAACTGGCCAAAAATCTGGATGCTGATTAACATAAAAGTTGCATACATAATTATGTAACCCCACCAACCCCAATGGAATTGTGGGATACCACAAATTGAAGAAAAGGCAAAATAGTAAACACAAAATATAACCAGAACAATAGTGTTTTATTTACATTAACATTTGAGCTTGTATCAAACTTTGAACTTTTATAAAACTAAAATGCTATTTTCTTTTATAAAAATACAAAAAAATTGCCAGTAGCATTAATGCAGTGGGACAAATGGTCTCTGAGCAGTAAATCAGATGGCAGAAACTATTTAGCAATATAAGAACAGCAAAGCTCCTATACAAAACAAAAAATTATTTTAACCAAACAATACAAATTAAAATGAGCACTTAAAAACTTTATTAATTCACTAGGATACCTATTAATGAAATATTTGCCTTCACTAATGCCAAGGGCAGGAGTACAGACTTAGATGTTTATTCTTCTTCTAAAACAGAGGTTGGGTATTATTGCTTTTCTATTTATTACCCAAGTCAAAGTGAATAACTAGAAACATACATTTTGTACTCAAGTCATTCTGTTGCCCTAACATCCACCTATATAAAAAGGACATTATTTTCAACTGGTGCCACTTGAACGATCATCAGGGAAGCATGTTTTATATAGCTTTACACGACAGGAAATAAACTTGACACTTCTGTGTTCTCCAAGCCATAAAATTCAAGACAGATGCTCAAAAAGTGTACTCATTTGAGTACAGAGAGTATGCCCAGCTACATCCCCATTTAATATATCTACAAGCTGCCTCACTTTTCCAGCCTTTTCTTCTTCGGGGACAGAATGAGGAATATGAGTACACATCGGATTAAAATGAATGTTGTCACTGTAATCCTCCTATCCCACTTCACAGAAAATGTACTCATGGATGTAGCAAATACATCTGGTAATGAACATTCATGGAGATGCGCAGTTTAGACTTTACAGCATATCTCTCAACCTGGAAACATCAAAAATCTGGACAAAGGCCCATGCATACCTCTCAACTTATCACAAGAAATCCAGACAAAGCCTAAAATAATGGGGGGACAAAGACGTAAAACTAGGGATGGATTTTAAATATTGATCTTATAAACTCAGAAAGTTGATAGTTAGAACAACAAGATTTGTGCTAGTAAACATTTTCTAAAGGATACGAAGTCTGAAACTCAAAATGTAGGTTATTATTTAGTCATTATTTAGTGACTTCAATCCTCAGTGATTTGCTAGAAAGTAAATTTTATGAAGAAACACAAAAAATATGAAGTAGAAAATCTGGACAGTTGAGAGGTATTGCTCAGTTCATTTTCCCTTCTCTAACGTGAACTGTATTTAACTATCCTTCCCAATCACCGGTGTATGACCATGCCAAAAATGGGCATTCACATCTTAACATCTTTTGCATTCCAAAAAAAAAAAAAAAAAAAAATTGTAGAATTGGACAAGTAAATATTTCAAAGCATATTATTGCATAACTGCATAATTTTCTATGGCTACATACACAATCTTTCTCAATGGGTGTGTCTGTGACTCCTCCAATGATGCTGCAAATCAAACAAAAAGATAAAAAAGAGTGCCTTATTGGCAAGTGACAGGAGTGTATTGACCATTATGTGACACCACTTGCGATCATGGACACACTGGAACTTGTATAAGTGCAAGTCCAGAATATTAGGTGGAGTACTTAGGCAAACGTACAAAGTTGTCTGTTGCTCGGTAACCACATCGGCCCTCCCCCCAGTACGATCCGACGCAGTTTTACAAAATGATAGACAATGACAATTTAAAAAAAACTTGTCCACGACAACATAACTATTCCCTTCCCGATTTCCAGCTTCCATGTTTACATCCAACATAAACAAAAATCAAAATTGTCAAGAAAGTAACTCAAATTGGGAACAACACGATCCAGCGGCCACAACAAAAAAGAAAATTAAAATTCATTAATTTCACCAAAATGACTATGAAAAAAACAAAGAGAGCAACCTAAAAACTTGCAAAGTATTAACTTGCGTTTCTAAAAATATACTCTCCTTCAACAAGAAGCACACAGAAACCTCAGCTGAAAACATGAGAAGCAATGACAATTTCCTAACGGGATGAACAACCCCACCCACACAATTTAATATTGGAGTCAAGTCTCTGCAGGAAATAAGGATACTCGCCTCCAATTACATCAAATATCAAACTATACTTACTCTGGTATCTCGAACTATAAAAGTAAATTAACATAATTCATACACATAGGGATAATCAAATATCAGGAACACAGTACTTGAATGTGAAAATGTAAATCTTTAAAATAAACATTTTAACAATAGCACTTCTATAAAACAAAACTATATAACAAAAAGTTAAGCATAACCTTTTTATAATGCTTTACTTACCACACTGTGTTTAAGAAATCAAGAGCACTGCATATTAACTGACTAGCTAGTACCTGCACACCGATATAAGTACTGATGCAGTAAATTACATAAAGTTGCGGAACTCCCACAGCTAAAAGAAGCAAAAGTGTTACTCTAACACCTGCTTTCCCAAAGACTCCACCCTGTAGTTCACAAACCACAAAGGGAGTAGCAGAGTGCTGATTACAATAGGAGTGCTTGTAGCCTATAATCCAGAAAGCTACATACTTCACATAGACAACCAAGTCACATTTTAAACAGATGAAGAGAAGTTCCACACAACATACCTCTAGACCTTTTAGCAAACAAAAATCAGCACAAAATCAACAAAGGTGGGACAAAGGGACAGATTTAAATTTTTAATCTTATAAATATAGCAAGTTGCTAGTATAACTGGTTTTACATTTGCGTTCATTTAAGGATTCAAAGTTTGAAACTCAAATTTCTTATTTTAATGACTTCAGTCCTCAATGATTTGCCAGAAAACCAAAGATTTTATGAGGAACAGATCTAAAATACTAGGCAAAAATGTGGACAACTGAGAGACATGAAGTAAACTCAAAAAAGAAAACAGGGTGGACAGATGCTCGATTTCTAAGCAGGAAATTGCTCATCCACATGACTACACACCACATAAGACTTCACAATAAAAAGATTCACAAGTCCCCTTAAGATTTAACTGGTCAAAGAACTGTATATAAAAATAAATAAAAACTTCATCTGAGACCGGGTGTTGTCCCAACATATAATACATCACAGAATACTTGACAATCAAATAATCCTGATTGCAGACAGTAAAGCCCCCCTCCCCCCAAACAAGCAGACATTTAGACATGCATCAACAAGCATTCAGATATTTAGAATAAAATGCTATTTTAAACAATGTATAATGCCAGCTATCAGCTTTATCCAAAACACTTAACAGAATTCATAACAGAAGCAGGGAAAACGTCTACAATGGTGGAAAAACGCATTTCCAATTGGTTGAATGTAGGTTGTGCCATGGAAAGGTTTATGCTTCAAATGAGAAATGTTACTTTCTTGACATCTGGAAAAATATTTCAAAAGGGGCTGGTGCAACGTTTGGTTTTATATTGAAACCCCAGCATTGTCCGATGTAACAGTCTACATACCTACCTCTCCATTGCCCCAACTTTGCAGATCATCATTGATCACCTCTTACTTGTCAACTGTTATCACCCGATAAGTCACATTTCATCACATCACATATTTTAGATGTAAAATAACCTTTATACTACAAGAAAAAAAATCATGCTGCCCAAAAACATTTCAAAGCATGGATTCATAACTATCAGTGATGGACCACATAACTGCTATGCAGTGGTACTGTCTCAGAAGCACTCAAGTCAATCAACGAGTATATCCTTTATGCTAATCGGTTAACGATGTAATCAATATATTAAGCATCTGTAGAAAATATTATATATGAAAGACTATATATATATATATATATATATATATATATATATATATATATATATATATATATATATATACATACATACATACATACACACACACACACACACACACACACACACAATATACAAGCCACTGCTCAACAGCATTTGGCACATTTTTTTTTTCTGTTTCTCACCGGCACAACTAAAATGAGCATGACAAGAGAATTACACAACACACTTGGATATACATGAGTTGTAGTATCTGTGTCACTTTTACTCAGGCTGGAATTGAGACATGAAACTACTTTTGTTATGCTGTATGGTTACTGAGATACAGAAGGATATAGAAAGAAACAACTCCGAGAGTCTGACAGGCAGTCAGGTACTGCCTCATGAATCTGAGGTCATCATGCATGCCCCTGCACACTGATGATGTTGCAGGTACCACTGGTGATGAGGTGATGATATCAGCCATGATTTAAAACTGTAAATAAAATAAAAAAAAAAAAAAAAAGAAATTGAGAATTGAAGGGGTCACTTGGGAATTTGTGGCACCCCATTATTTTGCCCTCAGAACTGGTAAATTCCAAGTAATCTGGTAAGTTTGAGAGGCATGGATGCCAGCCATTCAGAACTAATGTTGAAGAGATCCCATGGTCACTAGACTCCAATGTTAACAATTAGATAGAGAAGATGGCTACCAACAGTAGCAGGTACGTTATAGCTTATATTACAGTAGTGATCAAACACCTTCTGCTACACAGAATATTTTCACACAAATGTACTATATTATCTTTCACATCTTAACTGCAGTATGACTGCTTAGCTATGGACAGGTTACTGGAAGACTTAAGTTGCCCCCTTGAGTTAGTGGCAGTTGCAGCATTCCCTAAAGTTTAACAGCACATTCTTCCCTACTCCTAAACTGAAAATACTGCTTATAATGTCTGGAAAAAGGTATTCACAGTCATCAAGCTGCCTGCTTTGCAGACGTTCTGGGCTGAAATTTCTAGAACAGCTGCTATGGCTGACTCTGATCTTGCATGACCCTCTATGAATTCCTTATAAGAAAACAATGCAATATTAGCCACCAAGTTTGCGCAGAGAATAACCTGCACTACTTGACTGACACGAAGGCTACAGAGCCTAATAAAATGTACATTCTTGCTATACAATACTTGGTTTGCCTATGTATATCTATTAAGAATATACCCCCCCCCCAAAGAAAAAAATATGCATCTTCCCATTTTTGGAGGAGAGGGATAGAAAACATGCACTTGTGTAGTCTTGAGCCAAACATGATACCACCTTGGTAAGAAAGAAGAGTTAATTTTAAGACTCACTTATGAAACTTCAAGCCATAATCTGTAGAGAACCCTTTCAGAAGCATCAAGATTCTTCTGGCTAAAATAATTACAATAAAAAAGAACATTTTAGAACAATTTACGAGTGCCAAGGTGCTGAGCTCAGAATTGCGCCAAGGTCAAGTTTCCTTAACAAAAATCAATGTCCTGTGAGATAGTATAGGTTTGAAAGAAGGCTCAAAGTGCAGGACCTTTTTTGAAAACTGCAGTTTAAACAAAAACAGGCCAAAGCAGCAGCAAGCTGCAATGGCTAAAAAGCACATCTTGACAGTGGTATACAAAAGGCCATCTTGGAACAGGTGTATTAGGCTCTGCTGCTCTATGTAAAATACCCCTGAAGATACACAACAAGACTACTCCTTCCATTTGAACAGAAGGTTTCTAATGCTAGCACTCCTGACCTCTTCTGGGAAATGTTTTAAAGGGCAACAGCCTGAAACACATCCAACCCATAACCTATTGCTGTTCAGATCTGGGTTAAAACAATGACCTTTCCCTCCTCCTTTATCAGTAAAGTGTAGATCTATTGGAGTTGCAATGGTCCTTCTTCCCTTAGTTGGGGTAGCTGGAAAAACAACACGTGTCTTGGTCACAGAGGGGAAACCAATGTTTTGGCCACTTCTGATTGCCTTTTATAACACCACTTAGACCATGGGAATTACAGAAAGGCATATAGAAACTTCCAGCACAAGAAACAGAAAATATGCTCAAAGCTCATACTTCTTTGTGTTAGAATCTGGAAATCAACTGTGTAAGAATCTGGAAATCAGTTTCCTCAGGTGCAAACAGGACTATCAGAGGGGATCTCCACACTTCGGAAAACAGCAATACTTGTAGTCATTGCCAGATGTGCACCTATTCAGCCTGTCTACTAGTGTATTCTAATAGGAGGGAAAACAGAAGGTTTTAAGATGAAGAAAAGCTAGGAAGCTATATCCCTGGCTAACAATCACTCCATGTAATAGTACAAATGCAAAATTCCTGATGTGTTTATGTAACTTTAGAATTACATGTGATTAAATTACTTTCAAAGCCTCTGGGTGCCAGGTAGTCTTGGAAGTTCTTAAGGTAACACCAGCAGCTATTACTGTCACTCCCCAAGCCAATAAAGGATAGCACAATTTTTTTTCATGGAGGTTTACCACATCCCTACATCTTCAAGTACGTAACGTGGGAGCTCCTGGCTAGATCTGTGGTTTATGCCATCACAGTCTGCATACCTTTGATTACAACAAAGGATGTCTCCTAGTTGCTGAACATGAGACAACCTAAATGCCACCCTGATAACAGAAATGATGTTCTATCCTAATAAAGGGCATTAGGGTAAGAGCTTGTGCAATGGGTGTGTGTACTGTCCTCAAACTAAGTTACTCAGTTCCAAGATGGCTGCTGACTGTAACATATTTATCATAGCTCTCTCAATGTGAAAACTGAGAATTTGGAAAAAAAAAGCATGACAAGGTCTATTATTTTTTGAAGAAAGTAGTTATTGGCCAATGAATACACTTAGTAGTTATCAATGAAGAAAAAAATCTTCCAAGTCCAGGAGAAAAAGTCAGTAAAAGCTAATAAAATAAAGGAGAAGAAAAATTCTGATTGGAAAGAACCTTGTGGCAGACCAACAGGAAAGGGACCATTTTGTACCCTTGGTGCAAGAGATGGCCTCCAACGAGCAAGAAAAATAAATAAATCAAATGCACTCAAAGGTGATCAAAATAAATGGAACAGAAGAATAAACAAGATCGAATGATGGCAGGCCAGAAAAAAGCAGAAGCACTGACCTAGCATTCAGATTAAATGACAGAACAGAATAAGTCGAAGGGAGGGAGAGTACAAGGCTTCCCAAGAAGAAAGGTTACAAAATAAAACTAGTAGAACTAGAAAATAGCATGTAAATAAAAATGAGATTTTGCTGCCATTCAGGAGAAAATGAAGGGAATATATTGTATTAACTTTACAAAAATACAAGTAGGCAACTGGAATAGTGATCCACATCAAAACTTTAGTGCTGAAGGCACATCACATACATTTAATCATGTCATCTGGAAGCAGCACATACGCATTCCAAGTGAAGCTGCAAATGTATCAGCAAGAAATGCTATGTTTAATTAAACAGGGCACACAGGAAAAGCACAAAGTGGATGACACTTTTCAGATAAAATTGATTACTCACTGTTCAGCTGGCAAATAAAATTGAATAAATAAATTTCATCTTGGGAATTGCAGGATGTTGACAGGTTAAACCAAGATTTAGGATTACATCCAGCTGTATCTAGAGTTTTAATCTGATGCTTTGAAGAGATGTGTGAAAGAAAAGCAGGTTGGGGAGGTAAAGTCCAATGTACAGAAAGGAAACTAATAAGCTCAGGAGGGCTCAGCTTCTTGGGCTTCCATCAGTAAACAGGGTAAGGGAAAAATTCTGCTGGTGAAACCTCCCTCAATGTTCCAAATGAAATAACAGGACAGAGAGAAAAGCTCAGGATCTTAGAAATTGCTAGGCTTAAAATGGCCCACACAATGGCAGCTAGCCTAGTACATACTTAGGAATAAGGAGAAAATTGGACTTGTACCAATGCCAGAGATGACAGAGGGTGAAGGACAGGAAGAAGAGTGAAGACAAAGTGAGCCTGTTTAAAAAGTGGAGTAATATAAAGCATCAGACCCACTAAGGAATACTTAGATAATGAACTGTTGAGGCATGCAAAGTAGCATATGGAGAAGTCCTGAAATATGTAATCAATGATAAATTAGTGACAGAACCCCATAGTGTCAATCCCACTTAATGTTTCATTGCATGGGGGGGGGGGGGCAAGTGACTAAAAAACAGTATTTTTGAAAACATTTGAATTAAAAGGCACATAATTTTTGTCAAACATGTTACAATAGTATGTATTTTAATGGTACTGTATATCTGGGGTAATGGTTTTCTAAGTGGTTGTTGAAAAGTTGAAAGCTAAGGAGGAAAGAAAACAGTTAAATGCACGGTAAATTGGGATTAACACTGTATACAGGAATAGCAAGAAATAGAAAACTGCCACGTGAAATGAAACAGTAGCTCAGTCTTACAGCTGCTGGGGGCAGGATAAGTTTGTCAACAGGCAACAAATAGCTTAAACAACAAATGAAAATTTACTGCTAACTTCCTACATAAATATAAGGGCAAATGAGTAGATTATGGCACATAGATTAAGACTAGGGTCTGCCTTTCTTTCAAATTAAACAGCTTTAGAAATCTAAAGATGTCAATAAAGAGTTAAACTGTAGTTTTAAAGTGCATCGGAGAGGATAAGAGCTGTTGTTCCCCACCTATGAGACATCATGGCTGAAAAAGTGACCAGACGGACATGACATGAAGATTTAATCAGGAAGTTATTAAACTGTATTCTGAATTACATTCCTCAGTGGAGCAATGAGACAGGACAACAGATGAATCTTAAAAGGGCAACAGCAGGCAGTTTAAGCATACAAAATAAAGATAAAAACGAGGCAATTAATGGTTTTAAAGTCTAGAAGCTGAAGTACGAAAAGGCAGAAAATAAAAAAAATTATAACGTTAGTTTATTTGAGGAAGGCTAGTCAGCAAACCTTTTTATTGGGCTCAGGTAAAAGCAAATGCTCAACTCAATGGATGCAAGTGCCTTGCTACACTTGAGAGAAGACAGATTAGAAAGAAACACAAAATTACTTCAGAGTAAGCATGGGCAATAAAATATGCATGAGCATAACTACCCTTGGGTAAAGACATTCATCACTTTGAAGTTGCTGCTCACAAGTTGGAAGGATTGCTTTGGTTTTGTTTTTTTATTCTTTCAAAATGCATGTTGCTCTGTAATGTGTGTGTTAGAAGAGGAATATGATACACTGAACAATAATACTTGAAAAAAAATATGTATACATATATATATTAGAATAGATGCACCTATATACTAACAGCTTGTACTTACCACATGCAAATGTCTACATAAAATGTGTCAGACAGGAAAGGTATAAGCAAAAAATATACATTATAAATAATGAAAACATTTATCTTTTAGAATGACTAAATGGACAATTTTAACATGGAATGTAAAGTCTTTATAGAGACACACAAGAAGCAGAGAGTTTTAACTTGCCTAACATCTGGACCAGAATGAACATGTAAAATGGATGAAGCAAGAGTTTCAGGGTGGATATTCAGAAGATTACCAGGGGGAAAGGACAATGACTAATTACAGCAGTAGGGACTGGAACACCAACAGTGGTAGAGAAACAGATTGTAATGGTGGATTTGTAACAGTAAAAGGGCTATCGGCAGGGAAAGAATCCCTTTAGCATGCACTTATATTACTCCCAACATGCTCAGAATCAAGAAGAACTTTTGGGGGGGGGAATCCATTTTATTTACTGGTGGCAGCTAGAATTTGGTTTGCAAAAGTAAAGATGCATCAGGGGGCCTAAAGAAAGACTTCATCTAGAAAAATAGAAGTTATGTATTTACCATAAAATTGGCATCTGTGTTGTTCTATTTCACTAGGCATCACAAATAGGTCTTTGATCCACCCTCGGACTCTACTCAGCCATTTCTTCCAGACATATGATCCCAGCCTCAAACTCCTCCCACTTCTATAATGCCTCACTCCTCCTCAAACCCTCAGATCCTGTTTGCTGTCCTTCCTGAAGGTTATCCAATAATAGAGTTAGAAAGTACAGAAAGTGGCCAACAGGAGTCCAAACTAGGAACCGATGGGTTCCCTTTGGCCTCTAAAACATACTCAGCTTTAAAGGGAAGGGGTGAAGGAGGGTGGGATGTGATGTGTAATGAAACAGGAGAACACAGATGCCAAGTTATGGTAAGTACATAACTTCTAATCTGATGTTGTCCATTTCACCATGCATCAAGAATGGGTCAGAGTCCCCAGCTATATAAACCCTGGGAGGATCCTATGGAAGGATTTGTTCGAGTACCGTGGAACTGAAGGATGATCTTTTTCTAGAAAGTATGTCCAGCTTGTAGTGAGATACAAAAGTGTGAGCTTGGACTAAGTAGCTGTGGCACATATTTCATCAACTGGAGTTCTTGTGGAAAAGGTGGATGAAGCAAACACAGACCTGGTAGAGTGGGCTCTTGCTGGACAGGGAAGTGGTTTTCCTTGCTGGGCATATATTGTAGTAATACAATCTGTAATCCATTTAGTTAAGGTAATTTTAGAAACGGCCTGACCTAACTTGTTTGGAGAAAAAACAATTAACAGTTGGTCCGATTTACTGTGATCTCTAGTTCTGTGTAGGTAAAAAGGCAACAGTCTAAGCACATCCAAGGAAAGTGGCATATACTCTCCTTTACTGGAGCGAGTAGGAAAAAATACTGGTAAGTGAATAGTCCAATTCCGGACTCTGAAGCAACTTTTGGGATGAAAAAAGGATTTGTTCCGAGCGAGATTCTATCTCTGAAGAAAGTTATACATGGAGGTCGAGAAGAGAGTACTTGCAATTCGGACACCCTTCTGGCTGAAGTAAATGCTACCAGAAAGGCAATCTTTCATGACAAAAATTTAAGTCACATGAGCCAGCAGGTTTGAAAGGTTTCTCAATCAGCCCTTGAAGCACTACAGTGAGATTCCAAGGGGCAGAAGAATCCTTAATCAAAAGCCTAAGGTATAAAATACCTTTCATAAAGGCCTGACATAACTTTGATGTGGAAAGAGAGGAAAAAAAACTGCGCCCATCTCCATATAGAAGTTGTAAACAGTGACAAGTTGCAACCTGATGGTGGAAAAACTAGCTCCAAGCTGAAAGAGTGAAGCGAGAAATATCAAAATGTCAGGGACTGAAGCAGAAAACAGATCAACATTACTCTGTGAAGCCCAAATAGAAAATCTCTTCCATTTGCTACAATATACTTTCTTGGTGGAGGACGTCTGAGCAGCAAGAATGATTTTGCAGACTCGGAAAACTAGCCTGGATTTTTTTTTTAAGATCACTGGAAGTGCGGAAACAAAGTATTCTGTTTGAGGGATCGTGGATTGGGGATCTGGCATTCTGACTGGTGAGATATCAGATCCTGTTTGGGATCCAGTACCCATGGAGGATACTTGCAATGAGATTGCAGGAAGGGGAAATCATACCTGGCGAAGCCAATAAGGGGCAATGAGGATTAGATTGGTCTTCGGCCTGCTGGCTTTAAGAATTTTGGGTATCAGGTGAATAAGTGGATTAGTATAAAGGAGACCCGAGGGCCATTAGTGGACCAGAGCATCCCTGGGCGACTCCCCCAAAGAGGGGATCAGAGTCAAGTGCCTGCTGCACTTGTTTACGGGAGAGGCAAAAAGGTTGCAATGGCTGAATATTTGATTCACTACTAACTGGCACAGGGACCACTCATGTGGACTCCAGATAGATCTGCTCAGTCTGTCCACTAGAATGCTGGATCCCCCCAGGATGTGCATTGCAATGAGAAAGTGGTTTGAAGAAATCGCCCATTCCCAAACCCTCATGGCCTCCATGCACAACCAGTACAACCCCCCCCCCTTGTTGATGTACCAAACCACTGACATAATGTCAGTCATAATTGCAATTGTTCCCAGAGGAAGGCAGTCCTGAAAGGCATGCAACATGAGGAGAACTGCCTTCATCTCCAGAACATGTATGTGTAATTTGGTCTCCACTGCGGACCATACGCACTGAATCACTTTTCCTTGGAAATGCCCCCTCCTACCCCAACGGGGAAGTGTCCGTGGTCACTGTGGCTGAAATAATGGGAAGAATTAATGACCTTCCAAGATGCAGATAGTCTGTAAGGATCCACCATCAGATATGGTGCCTGCAAATCTGAGTCAGCCTGACTGAAGTTGACAGAGGATGGCACTGAATAGACCACTGTACCACTAGGGTCCACTGGGGGTACCAAAAGAATGGCACCTGACATGGATCCCAGAGCCATGAGGACCACTCGAAATGATGGAGTCAAAGTATCTAATAAAAGTTGAAACTGCTATCTCAGGGATAAGATTCTTTGGGGGGGGGGGCTGCTATTTGCACTTTTTAGCTGCATCCCTATATATTCTATATCCTCTACTGGAGTCATTTTGGATTTTGCCCTATTTACTGTCATCCCCAGGTGGTGAAACAGGTGTAACATAAATTGCTTAGGCTGTAGTAGATGATGCCTTGTGGGTGCCGTAAGAAGCCAATCGTCCAGGTAAGGAAACACCGGGAATCCTTGCAGGCGGAGATGAGCTGCAACCATCGCCATGCATTTGGTGAACACCCTTGTTGTTTGGTGGGAACCTGCTGGATGACTCTTTTGCTTAGAAGTTTATGAACTTCTAGAAGGGTGCTCTCCTTCTGATTGGGTGGCACGTCAGGGAGATACCTGTTGAAACATGAAGGAGGAAGGGAAAAAAGTATATAGTAACCTCTGGAAATTATATTTAACACCCAGACATCGCTTGTTATGTTTGTCCAGGCTTCTGAGTGTAAAATCTGCCCAGACTGCCTCCACAGGACAGTTGGGCAGCGCTGGAAAGGCCTGTCAGAGAAGGGCTCCCTGAAGCCCTGATTTTCTGGGCCCCCTCTCCCTCTGGGAGGGTGTCTGCCATTAAATTGCCTCAGTCTGCCTCTAGGTGAGGATTCATCTTGCAAATAAGGAATAGGCCCCAGGGATTTATGGAACCACATTTTCTTCCCACTCCATTGTTTCCTGGAAAAGGTCCGATGGGGGGAAAGAAAACTTGATCCCTACAGCAGATAGGGTCTTACCCTCCTGTTCATTGCAGGTAAGTGACTCTTTAACTGAAGTCCCAAACAAGGAGGAACAGTCAAAGGGGGCGTTAATAAACGATGCCTTAAAGGGTTCCTCAAACCCGCAGTCTCATCCAGGCATGTCTCCTAAGGGCTATGCCTGAACCAGCTGCTCGTGAGGTACCTTCTGCAGCATGGGAGATTAATGTCATTGAGGAATTATGTAAATCACAAAAGCGGGAGGCCAGCAATACCAAAATAAATACTTTATTAAAACACCAAAAAAATGTATTACAATTTTCTAGTGCCTCGGCTGCAACAAGCCGTGTACAGAGTATAACCCTACCTCTAACTCAACACTTCTTAAACACATCCATTATATGCTAATTAAACAATTAAGCTATGACCAATTAAAAACATTTGACATTTAAAGAGACCTCTTATAACAAACATTTCCAATTACATTCCCTGTTTAAACACATAGGAAAAAGTGTACTAAATTTTAAAATAAAAATTGATTCTTTTTTTCCCCCAACTGTTGTAACATATACCATTATTTTTTCATTAAACTCTTGTTCCAAAATCGTTGCTTGTAACCCAGTAGGATTTCCATTACGTACTTGTTGGAAGTGTGTAGCTACTGGACTAACTTCACTAACTCTCCTAATATCTCAAATGTTAATTTAACCTAACCAAAAAATGTATTTTACTTTCACCTATATATGTTTTGCAGGGACACCTTAAGCATACATCACACCCCTTCACTTCTAAAACTAAAAAAAAAAAAAAACCTTGTTCCTGAAATTTCTTACCATTGACTTGGGAAAAGCTTCTCATATAGTAACATCCTGTGCATTTACCACATGGAAAGGTACCCTTTTTGAACCACGGTGTCATGTCATGACAGGTAAACTAAACTTGCCATGTAGTAAAAAGTCTTTAATGCTTCTCCCTCTTATATAGGAGAACCTTAATGTTTTATTTCTTAAAAAATCCAAATGTGCATTCCTTTCTAAAATACCCCAACAATATTTTACCAAATCAATGAATTTTTCTGAAAACGGTAAATTTTGTAAGAAAATAAATGAAATTCTGTGTTATATTTCCTTCCTGTATTTCATTCCTACCCTTATACTCTTGCTGATGGGGCCTTGCCCCTCATATTTATTTTCGCCACAGCTTCATTAATTAAATCTCTGTTATGACACCTATTAATAAACATTTTAACAGTTATATCCAAATTCTTGCTTATTCTCATTTACTTCACTGCATAATCTCCCTATTCTTAAAAATTCACCACAAGGAATTGATTCTACTGTATGGGGTGGATGACAAATTGTCTCGTGTAATATGTAAACATATTTTTCAAATTTCCTATATATTTTTGTCTTAATATTTCCATCACTCATCCCCACAACTGTTATATCCAAATAATTAACCCTTTTTCTTGGTTGCAAATCATCAAAACCTATACCAAATCTATTCTTATGTAAACTTTGAATAAATGCCATCACCTTATCATAACCACCTTCACAAATAAAAATCATCTGTGTACCTAAAATATTTGACTACATGTTAAAAATCACTATTATAAATATATACATGTTCAAAATACCCCATACACACATTTGCATACATGGGGCAAACACTGCACCCATGGCTGTTCCCTGCAAGTGTCTAAATAATTCACCATTAAACTCAAACATATTGTTCTTCAAACAAAATTAAATTAGTTCTAATATGTAATGGGTACTGGGGTTATCACCTAAAAAATGTAATATGACCTCTAACCCATGTGCATCTTTGATACTACTACACAAACCTGTAACATCTATTACTATAAAATATCTTTCACCTTCCCATTGTATCTTTTATCTTTTAATAAAATCAAAAACATCCTTAGTGTAAGTTGGTAACATAACTAAATTTGTTAACCAATATTGATGTAAAAAACCTGAAATATTGTGTAAAGTATCCACAGGCTGATAAAATTTTACATAATCCACCAGGCCGTCCGGTTGTATGCATTTTAGATACACAAAAAATGAGCAATAGAACAATCTTTACTATCAAATACATACTGCACATCCCAATCAGAAAAATAATTTAACCTACGAGCTTTGTTTAAAAGTGCTTTATATTCCTCTAAGGCCTTATAATACACATTTAAGTCCACTTTCTCATACACTTCCTTGTTATCCAAATGGTCATAACACATTTGCAAATACTGGGTAAAGTGTAAGACAAATAACTTTCCCCCTTTATCTGCTGGTTTAGACAACAGCTCCTTTCTATGACTTAAATCATTCAGACTCTGCCATTCTTCCTTATTTAAATTATATTCAATTTCTTTCTTCTTACAAAATAAATTAAATTATTTTACTACACAATAATTTAAAAAGGAAGAAAATTGTTGAATAGTATCATTTTTAAATGGGAGAATGAAGTTGCTCCTACAAAGTATACCTTCTGTGTTAAATTTACAATAATTGTTGAACTCTTAATTCTGAGTTACAAGAAAAATAGCTTTCATTGCTACAATCTGAATCGGTGTTAACTGCACGAATTGAAAAAAAATCAACTTAAATTTTCCTTAAAATGATTATGTAAATTTCGTATAAATTTAAATTTCTCCACCTTCGCTTCATGCAGCCTTGGCAATGCAGATGGAATAAATTTTAAACCTCTACTCAATACACTCATATCATGGCACGTAAACTGAAAACCTGACACACATTAACCACATTATCAGAGTTATAGCAAAGCCAACTAGCAGCTGTTCAAATTTTCTGTGAGGCTTAGTCCTGTCCAAATAAAATCTAAGTTGCCTGTGCACGTCCAGAGAGTGCAGTATTCGTTCTCCTTTGTTTTGTGGGTTAGAGTAAAAGGTAGGCAAATGAAATGGACTGATTTAGGGCCACACTAGACACCACCTTGGGCATAAAGGAAGGATTGGTCCTGAGGGAAACCCTGTCTGCATGGAAAATAATGAAGGGCTCCACTGCTATGAGGGCCTGTAATTCAGACACTTACCTTGCTGAAGTGATGGCTAGAAGGAAGGCAGTTTTCCAAGAAAGGAATTTCAACTCTGCAGTTGCAGCTGGTTAAAATGGAGGGAGAGTGAGCTTTTCCAATACAATGTTAAGGTCCCAGGGTGCAGTAGGGGCTCGCCTGGGGGCTCTTAAATTTTTAGCCCGTCTGAGGAATTGCTTTAGCAGGGGGTGAGATAAGAGCGGTGGTTCAGTATTATAATGTACTGAAATGGCAGAAGCATGAATTTTAACTGACGAGAAGGATAGGCCCTAGTGGAGCATTTCTGTTAAGTACTGAAAAATATGAGGTAAGCTGGGCACCGTTGTGCCCATCCCCTGAGACTGGCTCCAGGAACAGTATCTTTTCCACTTTTCAGCATAGGACTTTCTAGTACTAGACCTCCTTCCTTTCAGAATGACATCTAGTACCTGTTTACTGAGAGACACTATTGGAGAGCTGAAGGAATTAGCCACACTGCAAGGTTCAGGGTTTGAAGCTGAGGGTGCAGAATCTGGCCAGCCTGCTGGGACAGCAGAAAAGGTCTCTGAGGTAGGTTCCATGGCTCCAGCAGTACCATACTGTGCAAGAGGGGGTACCAGTGCTGGCAAGGCCAGTCTGGTGCAATCAGTATTGTCCTTGGCTTGTCCTGTTTGATCTTTAGCAGAACATTCGAAAGGAGAGGCAGAGGGGGAAAGGCATAAACCAAGAGGCTTTCCCAGGTAAAGGACAGGGCATCACACTTTCCAAGCTTGACCGTGGGAAGTCCTTGTGCAGAATTTGTCCAATTGGTAGTTGAGAGGAGGCAAACAGGTCCATCTCTGGAGTGCCCCATTTGTTCCTCAAGAGGTTGAATAATTTTGGTTCCAGTTTCCATTCGTGTGGGTCCATGATATTTCTGCTTAGGTTGTCTGCCAGTGAATTTAGCTTGCCTGGCAGGAAATGAGTTTGTAGATGCACTTGGTAGCTCAAGGCTGTGTTCCACAGTGCCATGGCTAGTCTGTAGAGAGGGTACGAGTGGGTTCCTCCCTGCTTGTTTATGTACCACATAACTGTGGTGTTGTCTGTCTTTATCAATAATTGTCCTGGAAGGATGTTGTCTTTGAAGGCTGTCAGGGAATTCTGTACAGCTAAAGTACAGTTGTGTACACTTACCATAAATGTAGATGTTTGAGTGTATTCACTGTTGCAGTCATCACATTTGGGTAATCCTGCTAGAAGGTTGCCCTCAGCCGGCCTGAATTCCAAAGTCTTGGGTCCTGCATCAGCTGCATTCGCCCCTTCCCTGATGTCGGGTATAAAAGAAGTAGCCAACACCATTTTCTTCAGTTTTTCTTGCCCCAGATGTCAGGTGCCCACAAAAAGGGTAGCCAAACTTTATATAAATACACCAATAGAAATTTTACCTTCATCTATAAGCAAATACACCACACAGGTAGTATATATCAGAGAAGGAAAGATTAGATCCAAAAGAAAAAAGGGGGAAGGCGGGTGGGTAACCTGGACTGCAACAGTGAACACACACTAACATCTGCATTTAAAGCAAGTGTACACAACTGTACTATGTTCTTAGTGTTTCACTGTTGCAGTCTTACATTTGGGTAGAGTCCCAAAGCTATGGTTGGGGGGCTGGAACTAGACAGCAGTAGGAGCGGCTATGAGGCCCTGCAGAACTGCAGTGGCAAAGCCTGCCCTGGATTTAGAGTAGAGTGGCAGATGATAATGCTTTGTAAAGGTGTGTACTGAACTCCAAGTAGCCGCCTCTAAAATGTCTCTGGTTGGTATTCCCCTGAGAAAGGCTGCTGAGGTGGCTGTAGCTCTGGTGGAATGAGGCCTAATTCCCTTAGGCACTGGCTTGCCATGCTGTAAGTAGCAGAAATGAATGCAGTGTCCTAACCACTTAGAAATAGTCTGCTTTGAGATGGGCTTTCCTTGTGATCCTCCAGCATATGCCACTAGTAATTGCTCTGTCTTCCTGAAAGCTTTGGTTCTGTCCAAGTAGAATCTAAGCTGTCTGTGTATGTCCAAACAATGCAGAATTCTCTCCCCCTTGTTCTGTGGATTTGGGTAAAAAGTAGGCAGATGGATGGCTTGGCTAAGCGCCACACTGGACACTATGTTAGGCATAAATGTTGGGTTTGTCCTCAGGTAGACCCTGTCTGGATGAAAAATGATGAAAGGTTCCATAGCCATGAGCGCCTGTAGCTCTGAAACTAGTCTTGCAAAAGTAATTGCTAAGAGCAGCGCTGTCTTCCAAGATAAGAACTTCATGTCAGCAATAGCCGCTGGCTCAAAAGGAGGTAGGGCGAGCTTTTCCAAGACATACTGGAGGTCCCATGTGGGTATTGGTAGTCTCCTTGGGGGCCTTGAATTTTTGGGTCCTCTGAGGTACTGCCTTAATAAAGCATGATAAAAAAGTGGTGGCTCTGTATTGTGATGAGCCGAAATGGCAGAGGCATGAATTTTAATTGATAAAAAATATAGGAGTTGTCCAGCATCTCAGTTAAGTATTGCAAAATCTGAAGAATATTTGGTACTGCTGTATCAGTTCCTTGTGCCTGGTTCCAGGCACAGAATCTCTTCCATTTTCCAGCATAAGACTTTCGAGTACTAGGCCTTCTGGCTTCCAGAATGACATCCATCACAGCTTTACTGAGAGGTGTTTTTTGTACGACTACATTATCCGCCATGTTGCCAAGCTTAATGTCCTGAGTTGGCTGTGCATGATCCAATTGTTTTGCTGGGACAGTAGTAGAGGTATTTGAGGTAAGGACCAAGCTGGGTATAGAGATAAGTTCCTTAGTATTGGATACCAGTACTGGCGTGGCCAGTCTGGGGCCATCAGTATCATCTTTGGCTTCTCCTGTCTAACCTTTAGGAGCACCTTGGGGAGGAGAGGCAGTGGAGGAAAGGCATATACCGACAGGTTTTTCAAGCTGAAAGATAGGGTGTCCACTTTCCATGCTGGTCTGTGATAAGTCCTTGTGCAGAATCTTTTTAGTTGGTAATTGAGAGGGAAGGCAAATAGATCTATGTCCGGGCATCTTCATTTCCTTGTTAGCAAGCTGAAGACTTGTGGACCCAGCTTCCACTTGTGGGGGATCCATGAGGTTTCTGCTTAGTTCGTCTGCCAGAGTATTTTCCTTTCCTGGCAGGAATTGTGCCTGCAGATGTACTTGGTAAGTCAAAGCTGTGCCCCAGAAGGTCATGGCTAGTCTGCAAAGGGGGTAAGAATGTGTGCCCCCCTGCTTGTTTATATACCACATGACCGTGGTGTTGTCTGTCTTTATCAGTAGTTGTCTCGGATGAAGTAGGTCCTTGAAGGCTGTCAGGGCATTTTGAACAGCTAACATCTCTTTTTGATTGATATGTAGATGCATTTGGTTTGAGGACCATGTGCCCTGAATGCATCTTCCTGCCATGTGGGCTCCCCAGGCATAGTCTGATGCATCCGTTGTTAGTGTCTGCCTGGCTGGAGGTAATGTGAATGGCTGTCCCTTGTTCTGGTGATAAGCCTTTGGCCACCATCAAAACTCCGGCTGCAGGCAGGGAATGAGAGTAATGACTGTTTCCAGGCTGTGGCAATGTTGAGTCCAAACACTTTTTAGGTACCATTGAAGTTTCCTCATATGCAGTCTTGCACATGGAATTAGTAGGATGCAGGATGCCATGAAGCCCAAAACCTGCAGAATTTTTCTTGCAGATAACTGGGTCTTTGTTGCCAACATTTTGAAATAGGTAGTCAGTTGCCTTTGTTTGTCTGGCTTGAGATAAGCCATCTGGGAAGTTGTATTCAAGCTTACACCCAGGAATGTAATCTCTTGTGAGGATACTAGTTTTGATTTCTTTTTGTTGACTGTGTACCCTAGGCATGTTAGAAGTCTTTTCACGAACGCCAGATGTTGAAGAAGAATGTCCTTGTTTTCTGCTTGAATGAGACAGTCGTCCAAGTAAGGATATATTTGTATTCCTCTGTCTGCAAAATGCAATTACTGGTGCCAGGCACTTTGTAAAGACCCCGGGCGCAGTAGATAAGCCAAAGGGCAGTGCAGAGAATTGGTAATGCATTGAACCTGCCTTGAATCTTCGGTATCTTCTGCATGATTGCCTGACTGGAACATGCAGGCATGCCTCTTTTAGGTCTAAAGTCACAAGCCAAGCATTCTTGCCCAGCACAGGCAGAAACTGCTGCAAAGTCAACATTTTGAATTTTGGAATATCCAGGAAAGTGGTAAGAATAGATAGGTCCAGTATCGGCCTCCAGTCCTTTCTGGGTACCAAGAACAGTCTTGAGTAAAAACCTTGTCCCTGCTCTTGCTGTGGTACTTGTTGACTGGCCCCCATGTCCACGAGGGATGAGACTTGTTTTTGTGCCTCGACCCATTGACTTATTGGCAGATCTGGCCAGCAGTTTGCCTTTGGCAGAGTATGGAAATGGAACTTGTAGCCTTGTGACACTATGTTTAGAACCCACTTGTCCTGGGTTATGATGTGCCAATTTTGAGCAAAAAGTGCTAATTTTCCCCCTAAGGGTGCTGCCAGAAGATAAATGCTTGGTGCTGGCAGGGGGAAGTCATTGAGACCGTTTTCTGTATGTTTGTGATCTGTCTTCTCCAGCTTTGGTGGTAGAAGTGCCCCATTGCTTAGGCCTGTAAGAACATTGCACCTGGGATCTGCCCCTAGGGTGTCTGGGTCTGCCCCTTTGAGATCTGTCTAACACAGGAAAGGACCAATTATTTGTAGGCCAGTGTCTACTAAACCTAGGTGGCTGTACTTGTAAAAAATCTTTGACAGTTTGCATTGGTTTAGCTTTGTCCTCCATTTTCTTTAACACCTCTCCTGCCTTAACACCAAACAAAGTATCATGCTGTAAAGGTGCATCTAGTAATTTAACTTTAACATGATCAGGCAGATTCTGTTCCTTTAACCAAGCATGCCTCCTAATTACATAACCCTTAGCTGTGGCCCTGCAGGAGGCCTCCAAAGAATCAAAACCACATTGCAAAGTTTGTTTTCCAACTTGCTCTGCTGCATACAATAAATCCTGCAATTCCTTGTTTTCTGTACATTCAGAATTTAACAACATTTTCTGTTTAAGCAATCCCATGACATGTTGCTGATACTTGAGCATATGAAATTGACAGTTTAAGGCCCTTACAGCCAAAGTTGCAGATGTGTAAACCTTTTTCCCCATCTATCCAGTGCCCTTGAATCTGTCAGAGGGGGTTGTTTTTTTTTTGCCATGGAAGCCTCAACTCCCTTTGGACCCTGTGAAATAGTTTCCGGGTCAGCGGCAGGGTTTTTAAAAATAAATTTGAGAGAGTCAGGAACCCTGTAATTTCTGACAGGCTTAACAGGGGCTGGGGATAAGGAGACAGGGTTCAGACTAGACTCCAAAAACACATCAGCTACAATGTCTAAACCACAGGTGGAATAGCTCGAGGCCTGTGCTGAGGTAGTAAAAGAAAATCCCTAAGCCTCTTTTTAGATTCTGAAAAATCTCGGCTCTCCCAGTGGAAATGCTCCCTGCTGGTATGCAAGGTTTCCCCAAAGGAATAGTCCTCAGGAGGAGATGCTGAAGATATAGATTCTTCGGAATCAGAATTCTCATAGGGGGGAAGAGAACATCCCTGATCAGAAGAGGAATCAGAAGAAATAGAAACCTGATCTGAACATTCATAGTCAGTGTCTTGCCTAAGCCTCTTATCAGGAGGGGGATGGGAACCCCTGATCAAGGTAATCAAGTCTTTGGCCATTTTGAGCATCTGTTTTTTGGGCATAGAGGCCTGTCCACATGGCTCTTGAGTTTGTTTCCATGCTTTAGAAGGTGTTTTAGTCTTTGAAGTTGAAGTTGTTTTAATGTAAAGATGTTTAGGTGTGAATACACCCTCAGAAGCCGGTACCTGCTCAGTGGCTCCGTACACATCTGAGGTATTAGCATCTGAGGCTCCAATACCTCGAGTATCCAGCGACATGGCCGACTCCACGTGGGAGTCGGTAGTGGCCTGCAACTCTAAAGTAGCGGGCGTCAGGGGCTGCAAAAGCGCCTCACTGAGAACCAGCGATTGGCTTAGGAGAAGCTTTGTTGTCGGTTTTGGGCCTCGGTTGTTTTTCTCTATCCTTTTCTTTGTGTTTTTTGTAAACTCCAGTAGTCGGATGGCTATCCGACGACATTTCAGGATAATTAAACTGGCGTCCAAAAAAGTTTAAAGTAAAATCATACCAATGCTTAACAGTGCATTGGTTAAATCTAGCACAAAACCAATAACCAGTAACGTTGTGATCAGGGCCTAGGCAAGGAATACAGCAAGAATGAAAATCCTTATGAGGTATTTGCTTACCACAAAAAATACAATTATTAACTTTTTCTGACATCAGACTGGAGCAAGAAAAAAGTTTCCCCAACGGGGTACTTAGCTTTATTGAAGACTTCGGATCTGAAACTCTAACACGAAAATCTCAGGAGTCGGCCGACCGGCACTTGAGAACTGCTTCTGCTTCGGGCACTGCACGGCAAGAAAGACTGAAGAAAATGGTGTCTGCTACTTCTTTTACACCCCTGACGACCTGACGTCAGGGGAGGGGTGACAGCAGCCGACGCAGGACCCAGGACTTTGGAATTCAGGCTGGCTGAGGGCAACCTGCCAGCAGGATTACCCAAATGTAATGACTGCAACAGTGAAACACGAAGAACATAATTTCTTTATGGTTGATATGCAGGTGAATCTGACTCAGGTTCCATTTGCCCTAAATGCACTGCCCTGCCAAGTGAGCCCCCCCATGCATAGTCTGATGCATCTGTTAGGGTTTGGGCAGCAGGGAGTAGAGTGAAAAGGAGCCTCTTGTTGTGGTAGCAGGCCTCTGCCCACCAAAGGAACTCTGTCTTTATACAAGGAATGATAGGAATCATTGATTCCAGGTCCTGAGAATGTTGATACCATAGGCTTTTTAGATACCATTGTAGTTTCCTCATATGCAGTCTTGCATATGGAATTAGTAGAACGCAAGAGGCCATTAACCCCAAGGCTTGCAAAATTTTCCTGGCAGATAGCTGGGTCTTTGTGGCCAGTAGTTTGAATTAGGTTGTCAAATACACTTGTTTCTCTGGAGTGAGGTAAGCCATCTGGGAAGTTGTGTTCAAGCTTGTTCCCAGGAATACAATCTGTTGGGGCAAGGTACTAGGTGAGATTTCTTTTCATTTATGGTGTACCTCAGTGAGGTTAAAAGTTTTTTTTTACGAATGCCAGATGTTTTAATAGCAAGTCCTGGCTTTCTGCCTGAATCAGACAGACAATCATCTAGGTATCGGTATACTTGAATATTTCTCTGCCTGCAAAATGCAATGGCTGGAGCTAGACACTTTGTGAATACCCTGGGCGCAGTAGATAAGCCAAAGGGAAGTGCAGAGATCTGACAGTGCATGGAGCCTGCCCTGAAGCATAGGTATTTCCTGCAAGATTCCCTTATTGGAATGTGCAGGTAAGCTTCCTTTAAGTCTAAGGTTGCCAACCAGGCATCTTTGCCTAGCATACGAAGCAGCTGTTGAAGTGTTAGCATTTTGAATTTTAGGATTACCAAAAAGGTGTTTAGAATAGAGAGGTCCAAGATAGGACGCCAGGAGCTGTCTTTTCTGGGTACCAGGGAAAGTCTTTAATAAAAACCTTGTCCCCTTTCACCTGCTGGGACAGGTTAAATAGCCCTGATAATTAGAAGAGAGAGAACCTGCTGTTGAGCTCCTGCCCACTGATTTGGGGGTAGGTCTGGCCAACCATTTGGGGTTGGTAGGGTGTGGAAGTGGAATCTGTATCCTTGGAAAACTATATTTAAAACCCATTTGTCCTGGGTAATGAGTTCCCAGTTTTTTGCAAGCAGGGCAAGCTTTCCTCCTAAGGGAGCAGACAGTTGAGCAGGGCTTGGAAGGGCTAAGGTTAAGTCATTGTGACATTTTTCCGTAGGGGGGTGTCTTACTACTTCCTGCTTTAGAAGTGGGAGCCCCCCCCCACTGCTTAGGCCTGTGCAAAGCCTGAGACTGTAACCTAGGTGGTCTGCTGTTCCTGGGTTTGGACTGAGAAGGCCTGAAAGAGACTGGAAAGGACAGATTCTTTGAAGGCCAATGCCTACTAAATCTGGGAGGCTGCACTTGCAAGAAATCTTTAACAGTTGGCATAGATTTAGCTTTTTCCTCCATCTTTTTGAGGACGACTTCTGCTTTTTGCCAAACAGGCGATCTTGGTTTAAGGGAGCATCCAGTAATTTAGCTTTGACATGATCTGGCAAGTTTTGCTCCTTAAGCCAAGCATGCCTTCTAAGTACAGACCCAGTGACAGCAGCCCTGCAAGATACTTCTAAAGAGACAAAACCACATTGCAAAGTATGTTTACCAACTTGCTCAGCAGAATGCATTAAATCCTGTAATTCTTTGTGTTCAGCACAGTCAGGAATGTACATAATTTTCTGTTTAAGTAGTCCCATAATATGCTGCTGGTACTTTAACATATGAAACTGGCAATTTAAACCCCTAACGGCCAAAGTAGCAGAAGTGTAGAACATATGTCCAAGGCTCTAGAATCTCGATCAGAAGGGGTAGGATTTTTGGTAGCAGTAGCCTTAATGCCCTTTGGTCCTTGGGAAATGGTCTGTGGATCCGCAGTAGGATTCTTGAAGAGGAACTTCAGAGAGTCAAGTACTCTGTAATATCGGTCAGGTTTTCTGGGAGCTGGAGTTAAAATGTCTGGGGGCAGGCTAGATTTCAAGAAGGCATCACCTACAATGTCCAGGAGGAGGAATAGGTAAAGGCCTGTTGTTGAGGAAGAAGTAAGAATTCCCTAAGACTCTTTTTGGAGTCAGAGTAATCCCGGCTTTCCCAGCGGAAATGCTCCCTAAGAGTGTGCAAGGTTTCACCAAAAAAAAATCTTCTGGAGGGGAATGGAATCCTCTGCATAAGAATCATCATAGGTAGATGAGGGCAAATCCTGGTAATCAGAAGCAACAGAAATTTCAGAATCCTGATGAGAAGAAACAGAAGGAAAATCAGTTCTGGGTCTCTTAGAGGGGGGAAAGCTGGCTCCCCATAAATTAAAGTAATAAGGTCTTCAGCGATTCTAAGCATTTTTTTTTAGGCATATGGGCCTGACCATGCGGTTTGGACGTCAGTTTTCTAGGCGTGGGTCGAGTTTTAGGCCTGGATGAAGAAGATAGCGTCGGTTTAAAATGCAAATCTGTAGGCCTGAATACACCCTCAAAAGCCAGTGCCTGCACAGCGGCTCCGGACCCATCCAAGGTAGAGAAATCTGCAGGTTCCATACTTGAAAAAGCATCTCACGGCATAAAGAACTCCGAATGGGTCTCAATAGAAGCCTGCGAATCTGAAGTAGTGGGTATCAGGAGCTGTGAAAGCTCCTCACTGAGTACCGGTGAACTGGTGACTAGCTTAACGGAAGTGTCGTCGGCAGTTCTGGACCTATGCGGTCTGTCTCCGTCTTTATCCTTACGTTTTTTTCGGACTATCGGTAGTCAGATGGCTTGCCTAAGCCATTTCTAGATAGTTATACCAAGTACCAAAATAATTTGCTGCAAAAACAGACCGACAACAAATAGTTCGGGGGTTGAATAAGGCACAAAACCAACAGCGAGGGATGCCGTGGTCTGGGCCTAAACAAGGAATGCAGTATTATTTATTTTATTTCCATTTCTTTACCGGGAAAGTCCGACTGGGCACAGGTCCTTTTTCAGTGGAGGCCCGGGGAGAAAAGCTCCACAGTACAATAGAGAGCAGTACATGAGAGAAAAAAAATATATAACATACAATTGAGAATACATAATATGTTAGAAGTTAACAGTTTTAGTTAGTACAGTAGGCAGTCATTGAGGTACATAGTCAAAAACTTAAAAAAATAAAGGAACGAATGAAAATCTTTATGAGGTATTTGCTTTCCACAGGTAAGACAATTGTTAACTTTTACTTGACATCGGGTAAGAGCAAGAAAAAGGACCCCCAATGGGGTACTTAGCTTTTTTGAAGACTTCGGTTCTGAAACTCAAAAACGAAAATTTCAGGGGTCGGCTGACCGGCACTTGAAGTGCTTCTGCTTCGGGCACCGCATGGCAAGAAAGACTGATGTAATGGCATCGGCTGCATGTTTTATACCCGACAACCTGAGGTCATGGAAGAAGAGACAGCATTCGACGCAGGAATCCAAGACTCTGGTATTCAGGCTGGCTGAGGGCTACCTGCATCCAGATAACCCAAATATGACTGCAAGTGAAACACAAAGAACATCTGGCAGAAGTCAAATTACTACAGAATAAAATGAGGAACTTTCAGGAATAAGAAAAGGAACAAGTGCTGGGTGCTGAGAAAAAAAAGAGAGTAATTGTTTAGATAACATTCATTAGTTTAGAAAAACTGCTGTTTAGCAAATATTCTTTTTTTTCATAGTAACACCAGACCATAGAAACTTTTAGCACAATGGCTATGGAAACAGAAAGTAGAAACAGCAGTAGCAAAACTAAGGGATCCCCATAACCAGAATAATTACGGACCCTGATGAGATGATAAAGATATTTTAGAAAATCTATGAAAATTGACATGAAGCATATGCATGTGGAATCCAAGATAGTTACCTGAACCAATTGTGCCTTAACAGGCTAGCTGTCCTTGTGGGCCATTTTAAGCCTAGCCAATTTCCCTTCCAAAGGTGAGACTCAAACCCTGTACCTTGTGTCTGTGAGGTTAACACCTTAACCATTATACCAACGTACATCCCCCCCCCATTATACCAACCCCAACATTTATGGATGATCTACATATGCCAATACTGGAGGATATAGAGGCTCAACAACAGATGCATAAGAATAGAAAAAAATATAAGATTAGGATGAAAGGCCAATTGAGAAGGAAGTCTCGAGGAACAGATGGTGCTGTGGCAGAAATTTTAATAGCTGGGAGGGGAAAAAATTAGATTTGGAAGGAATTGTTTAATAATGCACTGAAAGGAGGAAAAGTGACAGTATCTTGAAGGAAAACATTGGTGGCAGTACTACAAAAATAAAAGAGGGTAAGGATCCCACAGACTCTACGCTATATGAAATCGGTTGCAATTTTAAAAAATTACAAAGTGGTGGTGCTGCGGTAGCACTGTCGCCTCACAGTAAGAAGCTGTCCGGTTCAATTCTCAGCTAGAGTGTCTTCCGCGTGGAGACATGCGTGAATGGGAGTACCTTCGTTGAAGGTTGTGCGTCAGGGCTGGTAACTCGGCACATAAAAATCAACTACCAATCATTAGTGGACCAGAGTTCCAATGTGGCGACTCCTAACCGGGAAAAAGCCGAAAGACAACAACAACAAAGTACTTAACGTATATCCTAGCTAAATGAATGGCAAAAATACTATCAAATTTATGCCAGCCTGGTAGGAGAACAAGATAAATCCCTAACTATAACCCAGGCAATCCTAACAGATTAATGGCTTTGGCAAATGAGCATGCTAGCAGGGAGGATGGGTAGTCCTTTTACATGGAGAGAGGGAGATGGCTTCCAGTTATGCCAACTGCTCCAGAACTGTGGGATAGAGGTTTCACAAACAGGGTCTGGTATAGGGAGGGATGTGCCCAAACCAAGGACAATAACTCCTGCCTCGCATATGGAGAACTATACATACATGGACATGGTGGACACAATGGCAGTCCCTGCAGTGATGCAGGTACGCATGTCACTCCTTCCTGGCAGGAAGGAGTTAGGGATGCAATACAAAATGCTTCATATTTCAGGAAACTGGCAACAGCACAAGAGTCACTGATGTCTGTTTAGATGACAAGTCCTCCACCAGAAAACATACTGCAGTAGCCTATCTTCTCCCATATCTTCTCTAAGGTGCTCCCATTCTCGTTAACCTTCAATCTAGCCAGTATAACTTGCAGGAGCAATGCTATAAATGTGGCAAAATCCACAGCTACTCTCTCTTACAAATCACACCACTGCCTGGCTTTAAAATAGCTCCATTTGACTGAGCTCCAACAATGTCTTGCAACTCACAGCTAGTTATGGACACACAGCCTTATCCAGAAAAACACCCATGATTGCCCCACAACCTCCTACAATAAGTACCAAACAAAACCATTCATTCTGCAAACACCAAATCCAAGTACCAAATTTAAGAATTCAGCAGGTTACGCTCCACTTTTTCCCACGTCTCAAAATTGTAAACTCCATTTCACTTCCTCTAAAACTTGTCACTAAACAAAACAATAAAAAAAACACATGCTGGACACATGACCATGCTTTTGGTCTGTTCCAGGTTAATCTTAAAACAAACTTACTAACATCTGCAGTTCTACTTCCAATCTGAAACAGCACTTAAGTTATACATTTTCAGACTTTCCCTCTTCCAATTCCTTTGCCTTTCACTATACCTTTACCTGACTTTTCTTCCCTCCTCCCATTCATTATCTATACCTCCAGTCTAACTTTCCAATCCTGGTCACTAGGAACAACCCTTGGCTTTCAAACCACTGGCTTTTGCAATGTGCCTAACAATACCCATTCTTAGACTAATGTGGGAAAACTGTATCATGTGTAAATAATCTCTTTCATCTCAAGGGGAATGTGCAAAACTCTCTTTATATTTGCATCTATGGCAACTTTACTAACTCTGGTATCTACTAGGCTATATACTATATCATATGCTCAACAGTGCATGTCTAGTAAATGCTTTTGAGGTCAGCATAGAACAGTTATCAGCAAATATGCATCACTAACTTATATAACCATGTAACCAAAGATTGTACCACTACCCAAGGAGCCAGCACTCGTGTGGTCACTGGTCTTTACTGGGAACACTACCATTACTCTGTGCAACCTAGACAAGAGAGCCCCAAAAACTCACCCTAAACAGAAAAGAGATGGGGATGCAGTGTCAAGCCTCCCTTCCCCTTGACAGCTCCAGCAGGCACCGGAGCTGCTAAATGTGTTTGGGAGACCAGTAATAATCATGGCTTTTTTTATTACTCTATGCTGCACAATAAAACTCTGAAATGTATATTCCAAGCATACAGATGTAAGGGAATGGGCAGAGAACAGTAAGAATAATTTTGAAGATTTTTTTTTCCCTTCTCCAGAAGGTCTTGCCCAGTGGCTCTTCTAAATGAACTCAGTCGACCCATGTGTTCAGTGGGGTCTGCAGCCAGGCATTCTTCAGCTAAATCAGAGCCTTATAGCCACTTTGTTCTTTCCCAGGAAGTTCTTTTGGCCTACTCATTTCTCCAGCAGCAAAAGTCAAATTGGTACACAGCAGGCCAGACTGCTGATTCTGGCCTACCTCATGCTAGGGGAGTGCCCCTCATTCCCTCAGTAGCTCCCAAACTCTGCAACATAGTAACACCATCAGAAGCACACCAACAACTACTTTGTCTGTGCACACGGGCTGTGTGCACTCCAAGGACCCAATATCTAGTGCTACCAGTAGGTATCACCTAATGGCAAGCCAAAGCTGCCCCCCCCCCCCCCCGATGAGCAAAGACAGCAGCAGCCTCTCGCTCCCATCCTCTTTGGCTAGCTCTTACAAGTGTCACAGCAGCTAATCGGTTTTGGGGTACCTGCATCACAATCAAGGCTTTATCCCTCAAGGCCTTGCCCAGTGGTTTGGGCAAAATTCAGTTACTGGTTAGTCACTAGACTGCCTGAATGTTAGCAATTAAGGAATCTGAAGAAAAAAAAAATCTGATCAAACTTCAGCCTCAGTACAGGAAATGTTTTCCAGTAATTTAGAGGAAAAATTAATCAGATGCATTCGTAGGTGTTTAAATAAATGAGACACTGGAGAAATACAGTCAACCGAGAAAAAACCTAAATAGGAGCTTTAAGTAGCCATTCAGATGAGCTGATACAACTGGAGAAATTAGAGGCTTAAATGAAGGACAGATTTGCTGAATATGATGCTTTAATAAAAATGGTTTCAAAAAAATAATTTTCCTAGACGACAACACACAGAGAAAACCTGAGATTTTCTGGTGTACCAGAGAAAGTGAAGAAACCGACTGTGTTATTTTTATTTATTGTTTTTGCTTACTGGGATGTTTCAAATGGTAGGGGAGAAAAGCTCCAAATGTACAGATGTTATTACAATAATGAGTTTCAATTAACCATAACTGTATACAATAACATACAGTTAGGAAACAGTGAACAGATATTACACTGATTAAATACAATAAATTATAAAAAAATGAACAAGCACAGGAATCTGTCTAGTTCCAACCTCACCAACACGAGTGTTGAGGGAAAAATAAAAAAATAGAAAAAAACAGCAGTCTTTAAACTTTGTTGATGTGCTCAGTCACAATAATTTCCAAAAATCATGAAATCCAGGCAGTGTTCCAAAGCAACAAGCCTTTATTAGTCACAGACAAGCGAAAAAAAAAAAATCAGAAAAAAAATGAGGAGTGGCTGTCTTGCTGTAGTGAGTGAATTTATGAATATGTTAAAGTGAACTGGGGCAACGGCAGACCTTTGATCGACGCAGACCAATACAGGTAAGAATGGAGAATATGCATTCTGCCTTCTGACTGCTTGAGATCTGTAGGAGAGCTAGGTATGGAGCCATGTGAGGGAAGAGTCAAGGAAGCCAATGTCAGACAGTTTTTGTAGAAGTACGGGATGAGGAACAGTGTCAAAAGCCTTGGAGAGGTCAAGAAAGATGACTGACACATATTTGCCTTCATTTCTGTTAACGTTACCAGTATTAATGAAACTGGGAAGAGCAGTGCAGGTACTGTGGTGCAGAAGAAAATCATGCTAGGATTCATAGAGAATGCTGGGTGAGGTAATACACTAGTGAGGTCTGTACACATTCCCTAGAAAGTTTGGATACAGAATATGGTAACTACCATTCCATCTAAAAACTAAGCTCAGTGGAGTTTCCACCTTTATGGAGTGAGAATTCATAAGATTTTTTTTCGAGAAGAAAAAAAGGATTCTTTGACAGTGCAATTTATAAAAAAAAAATGGAACATGGTAAGTCAGGGCTTCTGCAGCTGTTTTGATGTATTCAGCTGGCAAACTATCACAAGTTCTAGTGGTAGGTTTTAATTTGAGACCATGTTTTTTTAAAGTAGAGGTACAGACAGGTTGTAGTGTGGAGTCTGCATGTCCTCCCCGCGGTTGGGTGGGCGTTCGAAATACTTGAGTAAATGGGCGCGCCTTCATTGAAGGTTGAACGTCGAGCTGGCACCTCGACATTCACCAAAATCTACTGCCAATCATTAGTGGACCGGAGTTCCGCTGTGGTAACCCCTAACTGGGAAAAAGCCGAAAGATAACAGACAGATTGTAGAGAGAATTAACACAAATTGTGGAATTGCAGTGGAGGGTGTGAAGTTGAAGTGGTCCTGTCTTCGCAAAGAAATTAAACTGATTGTTGTTGTCGTTTGTCTTTCAGCTTTTCCCGGTAAGGGGTCGCCACAGCAGAACTCCGGTCCGCTAATGACTGGCAGTAGATTTTTACGAAACGCCAAGGTGCCAGCTCAACACCCAACCTTCAACGAAAGCACGCCCATTTACGCACGCATGTCTTTCGAACGCTATCCAACCACGGGGAGGACATGCAGAATGAAGTAAAAATTAAAGAGCAGCAATGTTCTCAGGACTGCTGAAGTAGGTATTGAAGGTAATGGTTGGAAGGTGTGACCAGAGTTAAAAAGTTTATTCATATAAGCCAAGAAAGTTTTAGGGTTGTTATACTTTTGGAATTGGCTGTTAGCAAAATGTTTGTCAGTTATAATCTGGTATTTAGCTTGGTTTCTTTTCTTTTTTTTTAAATATTTTTATTCATTTCCAAAAACAAGAAAACATGAATGCAGGTTATTTATGACAATGAAGTACTTACAAATTATTTAAAAAGGTAGGCTAAAACCTCTAAACAGATATCAAACATTAAAACCAAAATAAAATATTTACAAGGGTGTCTATTGTTGACATATAATTGACTTTCTATACAATTGTTTCCTGATTATAATCTGCTGCAGTCATTATTCTCCAGTATTTCAGTTACTTTTTGCCATGCTATGTATAATGATGTAGTTCTTTCAGTTCTTCCTTTAATGGTGTTCATTTCCAATTGCGATACTGCTGACACCATATTCATGAATTGCTTAAAAGTTGGAGAAGCTTTGGATTTCCAGTTTGATGTAATGTTCTTCCTTGCAATAGCTAGGAGAGTCCATAAGATTACATATTTTGTTCTTGGCACACAGTCGGGTACAGGTACATTAAACAAAATAATAGATTTGGAAATCTGGAATTTATCATTGAATACCATTTGCAGAAAATAATTTATTTTATCCCAATATGGTTTAATCAAATGGTATTCGTAGAACATATGTTGCCAGTCTGCTTTTATTGATGAATCACATCTCCAGCAGCCAATATTTTTCTTAAACATAAGTTCCATTTTATGAGGGGTTACATAAGATCTGTGTATGAATTGCCATGTAAAAAGTCTCCAATGTAATGAAAGTGATGTCTGCTTTGGAGAGAGAAGAATTCGTTTTTTATCTCTGTCATATGGCACATGTCCATTAACTCATCTATAATAATTCCATATTTTGTCAATAATATGCATTTTTATTTTTTTGTTTGTTTTATAAATAGATGATCAGTATCCCTTTCCAGTAATGGGTTGATTCGTTAGCAATAATATATGTTCTATAAGGTTAGGAACATTTTGTCTTATTGATGGTTGCATTGTTTCTTGTTTGCTTAATATATACTGTCTTAATTCTTGTACATGTAACCACGAACTATCTTCCATATTTAATTTCTGTTTAATATGGTCTATTGTCAGAGGTTTTCCAGAGTTTAGCAATTGATGCCAATATATTAATCCCTTTTCTTTAAGCATATACTTGTTCTATACAGCTCTAGTTCATTTAAGATGTTTAGAAAGGTTTGATTAAATTTGGAAACAGCTCCATCAAGTAGTACTATTAGGGTGGACCAATTAAATTTTTTAGGTTGGCGATAAGTCTCTGTTAAAGTTGGATTCCAAACTCATTTGAGGAAAGGCCGTTACAGAATGTTGGTTTGTTGTCCAATGATGTAAGCGAGAAGGTGGTCACTTAGAGAGTTAGCTAAGGTACCAGAGATGAAAATTGGAAAAGCTGTCAAGAATCCAAACCAATGATGCTGCCATTTTGTGTTTTGTTGAAATGAGTGAGAAAACGGATTGAGTTAGTCCAAACAGATGTACCACTTCGATGGAGTTATCAGATGAGATAGCGAGTAAGCTAGTCAATATTAAAAAAAAGTCACCAAGGATTATTTTTTGTGGATTGACTTTGGGCAAGACCCAGCAGAAAAATTCTTCTACCATAGTGATATTGTCACCAGGTAGGACATAATTAAAAATCCCCAAGAACAAAAGGTGTTAAAGTTTACAGAGGGTGATGAGGATGATGAAGGGTGTAGTTGGTATTGCTGTAAATGGGCAGTACTTTTGAAAATAATTGCAATTCCCCTGCTTTTTTATGTAT